>NC_037684.1:63921139-63926648 GCF_003255815.1 Theropithecus gelada
GCCTCCCAAAGTGCTGGGATTACAGGCTTGAGCCACCGCGCCCGGCCCCTTCTTTTTTTTTTTTGAGACGGAGTCTCATTCTGCTGCCGAGGCTGAAGTGCAGTGGCGTGATTTCATCTCACTGCAACTTCCAACTCCTGGGTTCAAGCTATTCTCCTGCCTCAGCTTCCTGAGTAGCTGGGATTACAGACATGCACCACCAAACCTGACTAATTTTTTTGGTAATTTTAGTAGAGATGGGGTTTTACCTTGTCGGCCAGGCTGGTCTCAAACTTCTGACCTCGAGTGATCCACCCACCTTGGCCTCCCAAAGTGCTGGGATTACAGGCGTGAGCCACCACATCTGGCTTTCTTTCTTCTTTTTCTTCTATTTTTTTTTTTAGAGACAGAGTCTTGCTGTGTTGCCCACTGGAGTACAGTGGTGCAATCATGGCTGGGACCACAGGAGCAGGCCACTGCACCCAGCTTATTTTTAAATTTTTTGTAGAGATGTGGTCTTGCTATGTTACTCAGGCTGATCTCAAACTCTTGGCCCCACTCTTGGAATCCTCCCCACTCAGCCTCCCATAAGCGCTGGGATTACAGGTGCGAGCCACCATTCCTGGCCTCTTCTCTTATTTTCTTTTTCTTTCTTTCCTTCCCTTCCTTCCTTCTTTCAATTGTGGTAAAATATACACAACATCAAATTTACCACCTGAACCCTTTTTTTGTTTTTGAGACAAGATCTCATTCTGTTGCCCAGGCTGGAGTACATTGGTGCAATCATGGCTCACTGTAGCCTTGACTTTCTGGGCTCAAGTAATCCTCTCACCTCAGCCTCCCCAGTAGCTGGGACTACAGGCATGCACCACTATGCCTGGCTAATTTTTTCTTTTTTTTTTTCTGAGACCATGTCTTGCTCTGTCACCCAGGCTAGAGTGCAGTGGTGTGATCTCTGCTCACTGCAACGTCTGCCTCCTGGGTTCAAGCAATTCTCCTGCCTCAGCCTCCTGAGTAGCTGGGATTACAGGCATGATAAATTTTGTATTTTTAGTGGAGATAGGATTTCACCATGTTGGCCAGGCTGGTCTCAAACTCCTGACCTCAGGTGATCAGCCCACCTTGGCCTCCCAAAGTACTATGATTACAGGCGTGAGCCACCGTGGTCAGCTAATTTTTGTATTTTTAGTAGAGATGGGGTTTCTTTTTCTTTTCTTTGAGACAGAGTCTCTCTCTGTAGCCCAGGCTGGAGTGAAGTGGTAGCATCTCGGCTCACTGCAAGCTCCACCTCCTGGATTCACGCCATTCTCCTGCCTTAGCCTCCCGAGTAGCTGGGACTCCAGGCATCCGCCACCACGCCTGGCTGATTTTTTTGTATTTTTAGTAGAGATGCGGTTTTGCCGTGTTAGTCAGGATGGTCTGGATCTCCTGACCTCATGATCCGCCCGCCTTGGCCTCCCAAAGTGCTGGGATTACAGACGTGAGCCACCGCGCCCAGCCAAAACGGGGTTTCACCATGTTGGCCAGGCTGGCCTCGGACTCCTGACCTTAGGTGATCCACCCACCTCGGCCTCCCAAAGTGCTGGGATTACAGGTGTGAGCCACCATGTCTGGCCCATCTTAACCGTCTTCTTTTTTTTTTTTTTGAGATGGAGTCTTGCTGTGTTGCCCAAGCTGGAGTGCAGTGCCGTGATCTTGGCTCACTGCAACCTCCGCCTCCCAGGTTCAAGCAATTATCCTGCCTTAGCCTCCTGTCATCTTAACCATTTCTAAGTGTACATTTCAGTGGCATTAATTCCATTCACGATGTTGTGCAACCATCACCACCATCCATTTCCAGAACTCTTTTTTTTTTTTTTTGAGACAGAGTCTCGCTCTGTCGCCCAGGCTGGAGTGCAGTGGCCGGATCTCACTGCAAGCTCCGCCTCCCAGGTTACTGCATTCTCCTGCCTCAGCCTCCCGAGTAGCTGGGACTACAGGCGCCCGCCACCTCGCTTGGCTAGTTTTTTTTTTTTTGAGATGGGGTCTCGCTCTGTTGCCCAGGCTGGAGCGCAGTGGCGCGATCTCCACTCACTGCAAGCTCCGCCTCCCGGGTTCATGCCATTCTCCTGCCTCAGCCTCCCATGTAGCTGGGACTACAGGCGCCTGCCACCACGCCCAGCTAATTTTTGTATTTTTAGTAGAGACGGGGTTTCACCGTGTTAGCCAGGATGGTCTCGATCTCCTGACCTCGTGATCTGCCTGTCTGGGCCTCCCAAAGTGCTGGGATTACAGGCGTGTGCCACCGCGCCCGGCCTTGTTTTGGTATTTTTTAGTAGAGATGGGGTTTCACCGTGTTAGCCAGGATGGTCTCGATCTCCTGACCTCGTGATCCACCTGTCTCGGCCTCCCAAAGTGCTGGGATTACAGGCTTGAGCCACCGCGCCCGGCCAGTCATTTCCAGAACTCTTTTCATCTTTATAAAACTGAGACTCTGTCCCCATTAAACAGCACTTTTCCATTCTCTTCTCCCCCCATATCTTTGTTTCAGAAGTCTTCTCTCTCCTTGTTCTTGTCTTTGCAAACACCCATTTTGTTGGGAACTCGGACAGCTAAGTCCCTGGAATTGCATGAACTGAGGGGAAGGAGATCAACAGGTACAGACCTCAGGATAAGGTTTAGATATGAGAGAGAGGGTGTGAAGGCTCTCATGCCCTGGTTCCTTTCTGGAGATGCTGGTGGGAAAGGTGGGTTCCAGGAAAAGGCTGGAGCTTTGTAATGGCTATTTTCCCAGAGATTTTTCAGATCTCCCCTTTCTCAGCCTGTTTCCTTCAGAACACCAATGTTGCATTTAATGCTGAGGCCCCTCCCTCCTCCTCCATCCCCTCCTCCAAACCTGCAGAAGACAGCAAGGAAGGGAGCAACAGGTATCTCATCCTTACTCCATAAACCCCCTACGGTGCACAGAAGATATTTCTTTCTTTCTTTCCAAGTGAACATGGGGTACAGGGCAGAGGCTGAGCCAGGAATCCGGAGGCCACCCCTGGCTGTGTTTGCTAAGCTTTATGTCTTGAGGATCGGACCAGGTCTTATCTTTCCAAATGGAGGCTGGGCCACTTCAGTGCTTCTTGCCTGAGGAAGGAAAGAGCAAGTTGCTTCTGAGGTTCCCTGCAGAAGGAGCCTTTCCATGTTCACACCCAGTTCAACCAGAAACTATCTTTGGTAGCTCTATGGGTTTCTTGAGTTTGAAGAAAGAGTAAATAGTCCAAGACAAAGGCCTGTTCTCAAAGAGCTTAGAGTGCTTAGAGTCTAGTTTAAGAGATGAAACATGCACAAGAGTTTTCTTTTCTTTTCTTTTTTTTTTTTTTTTTTTTTTTTTTTTTTTTTTTTTTTTTTTTTTTTGAGACGGAGTCTTGCTCTGTCACCCAGGCTGGAGTGCTGTGGCCGGATCTCAGCTCACTGCAAGCTCCGCCTCCCGGGTTCCCGCCATTCTCCTGCCTCAGCCTCCGGAGTAGCTGGGACTACAGGCGCCCGCCACCTCGCCCGGCTAGTTTTTTTGTATTTTTTAGTAGAGACGGGGTTTCACCGTGTTCACCAGGGTGGTCTCGATCTCCTGACCTCGTGATCCGCCCGTCTCGGCCTCCCAAAGTGCTGGGATTACAGGCTTGAGCCACCGCGCCCGGCCTCTTTTCTTTTTTTTGAGACAGAGTCTCGCTCTGTCACCTAGGCTGGAGTGCAATGGTGCGATCTCGACTCACTGCAACCTCCACCTCTGGGGTTCAAGTGATTCTCCTGCCTTGTCCTCCTGAGTAGCTGGGATTACAGGCGCACGCCACTACACCCAGCTAATTTTGTATTTTTAGTAGAGACAAGGTTTCACCATGTTGGCCAGGCTGGTCTCGAACTCCTGGCCTCAGGTGATCCACCTGCCTCGGCCTCCCAGAGTGCTGGGATTACAGGTGTGAGCCACTGTGCCTGGCCAAGAGTTTCCAACCAGTTACTCAAGACAGAAACTTAGACATCAGCTTTGATTCTTATTCATCCCCATTGTTCACTCTACTTCCAAAATAGGTCCTGAACCCATCCTCTTGTCTCCATCTGCAACCTGCTACTCTGGTCTAAGATAGCCACATCTCCCACCTGGACTGCTTGCTGAAAAGCTTTTCGAACTGGTTTCCTTGATTTGCGTGGTCTGCTCTCCACACAGCAGCCCTGGTGATTTTCTTTTTTATTATTTATTTATTTATTATTATTTTTTTGAGACGGAGTCTCGCTCTGTCGTCCAGGCTGGAGTGCAGTGGTGCGATCTCGATTCACTGCAAGCTCCGCCTCCCGGGTTCATGCCATTCTCCTGCCTCAGCCTCCCGAGTAGCTGGGACTACAGGCGCCCGCCACCTCGCCCGGCTAGTTTTTTTTTTGTATTTTTTAGTAGAGACGGGGTTTCACCGTGTTAGCCAGGATGGTCTCGATCTCCTGACCTCGTGATCCGCCCGTCTCGGCCTCCCAAAGTGCTGGGATTACAGGCTTGAGCCACCGCGCCCGGCCTTTTTTTTTTTTTTGAGACAAAGTTTCACTGTTGTTGCCCAGGCTGGAGCGCAGTGACTCGATCTCAGCTCACTGTAACCTCTGCCTCCTGGGTTCAAGTGATTCTCTTGCCTCAGCCTCCTGAGTAGCTGGGATTTCAGGTGCCTGCCACCACACCCGGCTAATTTTTTTTGTATATTTAGTAGAGAAGGGGTTTCACCGTGTTGACCAGGCTGGTCTTGAACTTCTGACCTCAGGTGATCCACCCTCCTTGGCCTCCCAAAGTGCTGGGATTATAGGCGTGAACCACCACATCGGCTCAATTTTTCTTTTTTTTTTTTAGACGAAGTCTTACTCTGTCACCCAGGCTAGAGCGAAGTGGCATGATCTTGGCTCACTGCAACCTCTGGCTCCTGGGTTCAAGGGATTCTCCTGCCTCAGCCTCCTGAGTAGCTGGGATTACAGGCATGTGCACCATGACACCAGGTTAACTTTTTTTTTTTTTTGAGATGAGGTTTCACTCTTACCACCCAGGCTGGAGTGCAATGGCGTGATCTCAGCTCACTGCAGCCTCTACCTCCCAGGTTCAAGCGATTCTCCTGCCTCAGCCGCCCAAGTAGCTAGGATTACAGGCATGTGCCACCATTCTCAGCTAGTTTTTTTTTTTGGTTTTTTTTTTTTTTTTTTTTTGAGACAGAGTCTCCCTCTGTTACCCAGGCTGGAGTGCAGTAGTGCAGTCTCGGCTCACTGTGAGCTCCGCCTCCCGGCTTCATGCCATTCTTCTGCCTCAGCCTCCCGGGTAGCTGGGACTACAGGTGCCCGCAACCAAGCCCAGCTATTCTTTTCTGTATTTTTTAAGTAGAGACCAGGTTTCACCGTGTTAACCAGGATGGTCTCGATCTCCTGACCTCGTGATCTGCCCGCCTCGGCCTCCCAAAGTGCTGGGATTACAGGCGTGAGCCACTGCACCCGGCCCTTTTTTTTTTTTTTTTTTTTTTTTTTTTTTTTTTTTTAGACGGGGTTTCGT
>NC_037684.1:63926718-63949775 GCF_003255815.1 Theropithecus gelada
GAGAGGCTAGGCAAGTTGCTTAGCATCCACCAGCGAGTGGCAGGCCAGGATTTGGCTCCAGAGCCCAGGTTTAAAAGCCTGCAGACCACCAGGTCTGTCTTGCAAGGAGGACAGGGCAGGGGCTTCTAATTTTGTACCCTGAAGGGCAGTTTCTTCATGTTCTAAGCTTGTCCACGCAACATTCACTTCCCTTCTTCCACACCTTTTTTTTTTTTTTGAGACGGAGTTTCACTCTCGTTGCCCAGGCTGGAGTGCAATAGCGCAGTCTCAGCTCACTGCAACCTCTGTCTCCTGGGTTCGAGCGATTCTCCTGCCTCAGCCTCTCTAGTAGCTGGGATTACAGGCATATGCCACCATGCCCAGCTGGTTTTGTATTTTTAGTAGAGATGGGGTTTCTCCATGTTTGTCAGGCTGGTCTTGAACTCCCAACTTCAGGTGATCTGCCTGCCTTGGCCTCCCAAAGTGCTGGGATTACAGGCATGAGCCACCGTGCCCAGTCTTTTTTTTTTGAGACAGAGTCTCGCAGTGTTGCCAAGGCTGGAGTGTAATGGCACGACCTTGGCTCACTGCAACCTCTGCCTCCTGGGTTCAAGTGATTCTCCTGTCTTAGCCTCCAGAGTAGCTGGGATTACAAGTGCCCACCACCACTCCCGGCTGATGTTTTGTATTTTTAGTAGAGATGGGGTTTCACTATGTTGGTCAGGCTGCTCTCGAACTCCTGACCACATGATCTGCCCGCTTTGGCCTCCCAAAGTGCTGGGATCACAGACGTGAGCCACTGCACCCAGCTGCCCAGCTAGTTTTGTATTTTTAGTAGAGACAGGGTTGCACATGTTGGCCAGGCTGGTCTGGAACTCCTAACCTCAAGTGAACCGCCCGCCTAGGCCTCCCAAAGTGCTGGGATTACAGGCGTGATAATTTTTGTATTTTTAGTATAGATGGGGTTTCGTCATGTTGGCCAGTCTGGTCTTGAACTCCTGACCTCAAATGATCTGCCTGCCTGGGCCTCCCAAAGTGCCGAGATTATAGGCATGCGCCCCCGCGCCCAGCTGATTTTCATTAAATATAATCATGTCAGTCTCCTTCCTGAAACCACAGAATTGTTTTCACGGTGGTTGGATTAAAATCCAAACTACATCCACTACATGGGATATGACGTCAAAAATATCCAACCATTTTCTTAGGCCTACAAGGACCCTTTATGGTTTGGCCCCTGCCTAGCTCTTTAATCTCTTACTCTATTCATCTTGCCTTTACTCATTAAAGCCCAGCCTTTGCACTTCCACTTCCTTCTTCCTGGAAATCTCTTCCCTTACCTCTCAGACCTCCTTTTGGGTGTGTAAGTTTTACATGGACAGTCATTTCCCTCACAGGAGTTCAAGGCTGCAGTAAGCTACAGTTGCACCACCGTACTCCAGCCTGGGCGACAGACAGAGACTGTCTCAAAAAAAAAGTTGCGGCCGGGTGTGGTGGCTCACGCCTGTAATCTCAGCACTTTGGGAGGCCGAGGCAGGTGGATCACCTGAGGTCAGGAGTTCGAGACCAGCCTGACCAACATGGTGAAAAACCGTCTCTACTAAAAATACAAAAATTAGCTGGGCATGGTGGCGCACGCCTGTAATCCCAGCTACTCAGGAGGCTGAGGCAGGAGAAGCACTTGAATCCAGGAGGCGAAGGTTGGAGTGAGCCGAGATCACGCCATTGCACTCCATCCTGGACGACAGAGACTCCGTCTCAAAAAAAAAAAAAAAGAAAGAAAGAAAGAAAAAAAAGACCGGGTGCTGTGGCTCACTCCTGTAATCCCAGCATTTTGCGAGGCCGAGGCGGGCGGATCACGAGGTCAGCAGATTGAGACCATCCTGGCTAACATAGTAAAACCCTGTCTCTACTAAAAATACAAAAAATTAGCTGGGCGTGGTGGCACGCACCTGTAGTCCCAGCTACTCAGGAGGCTGAGGCAGGAGAATCGCTTTAACCCCGGAGCCGGAGGTTACAGTGAGCCTAGATCACACCACTGCACTCCCGCCTGGGTGACAGAGAGAGACTCCGTCTCAAAAAAAAAAAAAAAAAAAAAAAAAGTTGCCGTTTCAGTAAGGCCACTCCTGACTATCCAGGCACTCTCTGGTACATTAGCCTGTTCTATCTTTCCTGCATAATATTAACATTATTAGGCCAGGTACGGCGGCTCATGCCTGTAATCCCAGCACTTTGGTAGGCCGAGGCAGGCGGATCACCTGAGGTCATGAGTTGGAGACCAGCCTGGCCAACATGGTGAAACCGGTCTCTACTAAAATACAAAAATTAGCTAGGCGTGTTGGTGCATGCCTGTAATCCCAGTTACTCGGGAGGCTGAGGCAGGAAAATTGCTTGAACCCGGGAGGCGGAGGTTGTAGTGAGCCGAGACTGTACCACTGCCCTCCAGCCCGGGCGACAGAATGAGATTCTATCTCAAAATAGTAATAATAATAATAATAAAATTATTATATTTGTTTGCTTTTGTTAATTGTCTACTGGAGTGGCAGCCCCAGGATCACAGGGACCAGAATAGTAATAGCACCTGGCTCTAAGCAAATGCTCACTAGATATGCATTGAGTGGGCCAGGCATGGTGGCTCACACCACAATTCCAGCACTTTGGGAGGCCAAGGTGGGTGGATCACCCAAGGTCAGGAGTTCAAGACCAGCCTGACCAACATGGCAAAACCCCGTGTCTACTAAAAATACAAAAATTAGCCAGGCGCGGTGGCAGGTGCCTGTAATCCCAGCTACTCAGGAGGCTGAGGCAGGAGAATCTCTTGAACCCAGGAGGCAGAGGTTGCAGTGAGCTGAGATTGTGCCATTGCACTCCAGCCTGGATGACAAGAGTGAGACTTCATCTCAAAAAAAAAAAAAAAAAATGGTATGCATCGAATGCATGAATGGGAGTTGGGGCTGGCCTCTGAAGGGTAGGTAGTCTTCCAGGACAAAGGAATGAAATGCACAGAGGTGTGAAGTCAGGAGTAAGCGCAGTCTACCCCAGGAGTGCGTGGCTTGGCTCCAGGAGAGGACTAGTCGGGGACTAGTGGGAAAGGAGGCTGGGGACACAGGATGGGAGTAGACTGCAGAGTATCCTGCAGGTTAGACTGAAGAATCAGGACTCTATCCTGCAGGGTAATAAGAAGCCACTGAAGAACTTTTGGCTGAGGAGTGGCCTAATTAAAGCTGTATTTTGAGAAAATTAGTCCTGAGTCTGCTGCAGAATAGACTGAAGCAGGGCCAGCTGCATAATTGTCAGGAGCCAGTGCAAAATGGAAATACAGGGACTCTTGTTCAAAACCTAGGGGGAAAAGTGCCCTTAGAGGCACTAAAATATTATTATTATTATTATTATTTTTTTTTCTGAGACAGAGTCTCACTCTGTCAACCAGGCTGGAGTGCAGTGGCATGATTTCTGCTCACTGCAACCTCTGCCTCCAGGGTTCAAGCGATTCCTCCCTCAATCTCCCGGGTAGCTGGGACTACCACCACGCCCGGCTAATTTTTGTATTTTTTTGTAGAGACGGGATTTCACCTTGTTGGCCAGGCTAGTTTTGAACTCCTGACCTCAAATGATCCACCCACCTTGGCCTCCCAAAGTGGTGGGATTACAGGTGTGAACAACCGCACCCGGCCTAAACTATTTTCCTTTCATCCATAGTTCTTTCAACTTCTCATAGTTTTTTGTTTTAGAGACAGGGTCTGGCTATGTCACCCAGACTGGAGTGCAGTGACGTGATCTTGGCTCACTGCAACCTCCACTTCCCAGGTTCAAGCAATTCTTCCGCCTCAGCCTCCTGAGTAGCTGGGATTACCGGCATGAGCCACCACGCCCGGCTAATTTTTGTATTTTTACTAGAGACAGGGTTTTGCCATGTTGGCCAGGCTGGTGTGGAACTCCTGGACTCAAGGGATCCACCCACATCAGCCTCCCAAAGTGCTGGGATTACAGGTGCGAGCCACAGTACCCAGCACGTCCATGAATGACCTTCCAGTCTCAGCCTCTGGGTAGCTAGGGCTGCAGGCGCATATCACCATGCCTGCCTTTCTCATGGTGTTTTTTTCTTTGCTATTTAATGTTTAAATGTTTTTTGTTCGTTTATTTGTTTGTTTTTGAGACTCCCTCTGTCACCCAGGCTGGAGTGCAATGGTGCAATCTTGGCACACTGTAACCAAAATAGAATTATTTTTCTTTTTTCTTTCTTTTGAGATAGTCTCTTGCTCTGTCACCTAGGCTGGAGTGCAGTGGCGTGATCATAGCGATCCAATCCTCTCAGCTCAGCCTCCTAAGTAGCTGGGACTAGAGGTGGCTACTAGTCTAACCTGGCTAAAATGCCTGACTAATTTTTAAATAAGTTTTTTGTAGAGATGGGGTCTCGCCAGATGGGGTCAAGCCCAAGGCTTGTCTTGAACTCCTGGGCTCAAGGGATGCTCCCGCCTGGGTCTCTCAAAGTGCTGGGATTACAGGCAGGGGCCATTGTTGTTGAGGTTCCTTGCAGAGGGAGCCTTTCCATGTTCATGTCCAATTTAGCAGTTGGCCACGCTCAGTCTCACGTATTCAGTTGTAGACATAACATGCTTACCTTATACTCATTTGGAATCTGGCTGAACTCCCACACGTTGTAGGTCCCCCAGAATTCTGTGCTCGTGGTGCATCTGGAACGCTGTGTGAATGGGACGTATCTCCTCTGCTCACAGGCATGCGCCAATGCTCCACTGGATGTCACTTACAAAGCACAAATTCAAAGATAGAACTATGAAGAATTTCAAGACAGCGATGGCATTCAGCTCCATAAATGTTTGGCGGGGAAAGAAAAGCAATAGCATAGTTTTATTTATTTTTCATTTATTTATTTATTTTTTGAGACGGAGTCTTGCTCTGTTGCCCAGGCTGGAGTGCAGTGGCACCATCTCAGCTCGCTGCAAGCTCCGCCTCCTGGGTTCAAGCCATTCTCCTGCCTCAGCCTCCCCAGTAGCTGGGACTACAGGCGCCCACCACCGCGACCGGCTAATTTTTTTTTTTGTATTTTTAGTAGATGCGGGGTTTCACCATGTTAGCCAGTATGGTCTCGATCTCCTGACCTCGTGATCCGCCCGTCTCGGCCTCCCAAAGTGCTGGGATTACAGGCGTGAGCCACCGCGCCCGGCCAGTAGCAGAGTTTTAAACCAAACAACTATGAGCATGGGCCTTGCATGACTGTGCAGGTCCCATGTCAGGAAGCTGGCCTTGGACTGGAGGGAGTGGGTTTGAGGATGTGGATGACAGTTTGGATGTGAGGTGTTGAGAACTTGGGCTAAGGATTTAAGGTAACAGTTGAAAGGAGAAGAAAAACCTCTCCCAAGATTTGAAGAAAGATTAAAAGAGGTGGAGATAATGATTCTTTTTCTTTTTTCTTGAGACAGAATCTTGCTCTGTTGCCCAGGCTGGAGCACAATGATGCAATCTTGGCTCACTGCAACCTCCGCCTCCTGGGTTCAAGCGATTCTCCTGCCTCAGCCTTCTGAGTAGCTGGGGTTACAGGCTCCCACCACTGTATTCGGCTAATTTTTGTAGTTTTAGTAGAGACGTAGTTTCACCATGTTGGCCAGGCTGGTCTTGAACTCCTGAGCTCTGGTCTGGAACTCCTTTGCTTAGGTGATCCGCCAGCCTCAGCCTCCCACAGAGCTGGGATTACAGTCATGAGCCACCGGGCGTGGTCAAGATAATGATTTTCTTTTTTTTTCTTTTTTGAGACGAAGTCTTACTCTATTGCCCAGGCTGGAGTGCACTGGTGCGATCTTGGCTCACTGCAACCTCCACCTCCCGGGTTCAAGCTATTCTGCCTCAGCCTCCTGAGTAGCTGGGATTGCAGGTGCACACCACCACACCCTGCTAATTTTGCTTTTTTTTTTTTTTGAGACAGAGTCTCATTCTGTTGCCTAGGCTGGAGTGCAGTGGTGCAATCTCGGCTCACTGCAAGCTCAGCCTCCCGAGTTCACGCAATTGTCCTGCCTCAGCCTCCCAAGCAGCTGGGACCACAGGTGCCCGCCACCACGCCCGGCTAATTTTTTTGTATTTTTAGTAGGGACAAGGGTTTCACCATGTTAGCTAGGATGGTCTCGATCTCCTGACCTCGTGATCCACCTGCCTCGGCCTCCCAAAGTGCTGGGATTACAGGCATGAGCCACCGCGCCCTGCCTAATTTTGCATTTTTAAGTAGAGATGGGGTTTCACCATGTGGGCAAGGCTAGTCTCGAACTCCTGACCTCATGATCTGCCCGCCTTGGCCTCCCAAAGTGCTGGGATTACAGGCATAAGCCACCGTGCCCGGCCTGAGATAATGATTCTTAGCATGTGGTATTTAGAGGCAAGTGTACTCCCCTCCTAGACTGTGAGCCCTGTGAGAGTGTAACCTCTCTGGCCTCCCCAGGGCTACAGTACAGAGTCTATAGAGGTGCTCAATAAATGTTTGCTGACCCAAGTAGACATATAAGGATGGGAGTTCAGACGTCGGGGTGGGGCTGCCAGGAGGCAGAGAACAGAAGTAGACCTGGCTACAGGGCTGGGGTCTCAGGGCAGTGCTGGGGACTGGGAATGTGGTGTTGAGAGGGCTTCAGGGAGACGTGATGGGAAGGTGGGGAAGCCTCTGCACGTGGACAGAGCCAGGTGGTGTGGACAGAGCCAGGTGGTGTGGACAGGGGCTGTGAGATTGGAGAAGGAGGCATCTGGGGGACTGGTAGCGGTTCCCAACAGGGGAACGTCCCTCTGAGGGTGGCCTTTATCCATCTCTGCGTGGCCTGTCCTAGCTTCCCTCGGCCAGCCTCGCGGCTGGTCTCTTCGTTCTCTTTCTTGATCTCTAGCTCTTTATTCCTCTGACATTCTGCCCCATCTGCTCCTGGACTCTTCCACCGCATGTATATCTTACTCTCTTTCTAACTCCCTGCCTGGGGCCCCCACCTTTGAGCATATATCATCAGCTTCTCTCTCTGTCGTTGCGTTTCTCTGGGGTTATCTTTCCCTCTACTCCGCCCGGACACGCCCTCTATCTCTTCCTCCCACCCTGTCCCAGTCCAGTACTTGGGGTGGGGGTAATGGAGAGACCGCCAGGTCCCTTAGAAGAGGCAGGGGGGCGGGCCCAACCTCTCCATATTTACATATGTATGAGGTCCCCTGGGCCAGTGGCAAGGAGGCGGAGCTTCTGGGGGTGGGAAGGGGGCGGGCACCCCCAGAGCCGCAGAGTATAAAGACCGCGCTCGGCGACCGCGGGCCCCGCACTGCTGAGGAGCGGAGCCTCCGCTTGGGGGGCCCCCCATCCCTGGCTGTCCCCCAACTGCGCGTCCCCGCCCCCCCCCCGCGGCTGAGCCACCACTGGTGCAGTGGTCTCCGCTTGGCGGAGGGAGCCTTGAGCTTCGTTCCACAGCTTCTTTGCATCTTGAATTTCGGGGCGGCCCCCTCCCCCACCTCTCCCTGCCTTTTTGTACCCCGCTTTTTTTCTGCATTCTGCTCGGCTTTTGTAGCCGTCTGCTTTTGCACCCCTTTTCGTTTTGTTTCTAGACGGTTTGGCGAGGGTGAAGCTGCGTTCATACCCCTTCCTCTTGTTATTCTCTCCTGCTCTGACAGCACCCCTTTTCATCGCAGTTGGGGGGCCTAGGATCGGTGCATCTTCCGCCGCGCTGCCAGCACCCCGCAGCGCGTGGCCGTGCACCCCGGAATCTGCAGCAGCTGCATATCTGAGGGGGGTCTCCTTTGCCTCCGCCGCCTTTGCTCCCCGCGCTTTTGGTTGTGTGGAGGGCTTCAGCGCGCGGCGCCCCCGCTTCTCCGCAGCCCCCTGCCCCGCGCCCGGACTAGACCCGCGCCGCCAAGATGGTCATCCAGAAAGAGAAGAAGAGCTGCGGGCAGGTGGTTGAGGAGTGGAAGGAGTTCGTGTGGAACCCGAGGACGCACCAGTTTATGGGCCGCACCGGGACCAGCTGGGGTACGCAGGGCCGGCAGCAACGGGCGGGGGAGAGCCGCGGGGTGACGCCTCGGGGGCGCAGGGTCCCGCCGATGCGGCCCCAGCTCCCTTCCCCGGTCCCCGGCGTCAAGCCTCCCTGCCGAGCTCTGGGCTGGGAGGGGGCCGAATCGCCAGCCTAATCTCCCCGGCTGGCCGTGCGGAGGCGGAGAAAGTAGGTCACAGCCGCCTTCCCGCCCCCCGCGGAGCCCCCTCGGGCGGGGGGTCGCCAGCTCTGCCTGCGTGTCCGCGCCGTGGCGCTCACACTCCCTCTCGGGGCCTGTCCGCTCCACACGGGCGTCCCCCACCTCCAAAGAGCGCCCCTTCCCTCCCTCCGGCTCTCACTAGCTCGGCAGCCCCGTCTATTTTTAGCTCGTGCCCACCCCCTGGACCCTGGGAACGTTCATGAAGGGGCGGGTCTTGGGGGGGGGTGTTAGGGGGGTTCTTCACGGCGGAAGTTGTATCCCACCGCCTGGCCTTGGGAGCCTTCTCTGACTGCTTTGTGGGTTGGGGGGCTGCTAAGAGTATGAGTTTTTCCGAGGCTGCAGGTTTTGCTCCCATGTAGGTGGCGGAGGGAGGAGTGGTCACTGTGGTGATTTGTGTGCATCAGCCAGCCAGGTGTCTGTGACAGTCGGATGACTTGGGAGCCTCCCCAGGCTGACCATGGCAGGACTCAGGGAGTTGTAGTAGTTGTGGGGGGGGTCTGGTGACCTGCACAGGTGCAGGTGAGGGGTGGAATTCTTCCAAGAGGGATGGTCAAGCTGGGACGTTGCGACACAGGGGACACTGTGTGACACGGTTTACAATTTTTCCACACTGATTTGTCACTGTCCCCATCCGTCCACCCACTCAGGAGCCCACGAGGTGGGTCCCATGCCATCCATGCCCTCAGGGAACTCAAACTCCAGCCCCTGGAATGAAGGGATCCAGCAATGCTTGGGAGAGCCAGAGGACTTCATGGAAGAAGTGTCTTCTGAGATGGAAGGATTGGGAGTCCAGGGTGGTGGGAACAGCCGGCCCCTGGGCCCTTACTTCAGGCAGGGGAGCCATGGAGAAACCCCACCAAGGGAAGGCTGTGGGAGATTCTGCCTTTCCTCCTTGCCTCTGCCCAGGGTGCTGGGTGTGAGCTGAGGGTGGGGTGACTGTGGAAGGTTCTAACAAGCTGTCTCTGAGAGATTTGTAGCTAGGCTAGGGTGTTAGGTCTTGCATTTCAGGAACTGTGTTCAAAGTTTGGCTTCTGAAGGGCACCAGGAGAGAGATTTTGCTATTCAAATCTGAGGGTCCAGGCTCTGCGGGGTGGCATGAGAGTTTGCTTGTGAATGGTGGCCAGTACCCGCTTAAAAAGTCACCATGCTAGCACAGCTTTAAGCATGAGTATGAATGCAGAGGTAACAGATGTGTGCCTTTTCAGGACTAAGCATGGTTGAGAAGTTGGAAATGTAATTGGAGGCAAAGTAACAGCAGCCTATACTTGGAGTTGCCCCAGCAACGAGAGTTTAGGTCTCTGTGGCCTCCACAAGGTCGGGCTTCACTGTGCCCTAGGACCAGGAGGGGGTTGGGAGTCATGGCTGGAAGCCAGACACAACTGCCTGCTTCCAGCTTGTCTCATTTTGCTCCCAGGGGAAGGCTCTAAGACATCCCTGTGGCTCTGTGACCAGTCCCAGTGCAGAACTTCAGAGTGGGTAGAGGGGTGTGTGGGGATAGGTGAGGTTATGGTGGGAATGTTAGGCCCTGCTGACCCTGTTTCCTCCTCCCTAGCCTTTATCCTCCTCTTCTACCTCGTTTTTTATGGATTCCTCACCGCCATGTTCACCCTCACCATGTGGGTGATGCTGCAGACTGTCTCCGACCATACCCCCAAGTACCAGGACCGACTGGCTACACCGGGTGAGTGTCGCGGCTCCCCCTGCCAGCTACTCTAACTGCTCTTGTGCCCCCAAACCTCCAGAAGGAACTCATAGTTCCTTCCAGGAGTTTAATTCTGATGACCCAATCCCCATGTTCTGGGAAGTTCTTCTTGGAATCTGTCCACCTTCCCATTTCCTGCAGTTGGGAGCTGTGTGATTTGGGCATGTGGCAGATAACCACGGGAGATCAGCCTCCCGTGAAGACGATCTCAGATATTCACCGCTGTCCCCACCCTGGTGTTCCCTGTGTCCATTTTCTTCCCTCTGTGTGCAGCCCCTCATGTTATAGATACCCCCAACTTCTGCCTTTGTCGGCTGTAGGCTTGATGATTCGTCCCAAGACTGAGAACCTTGATGTCATTGTCAATGTCAGTGACACTGAAAGCTGGGACCAGCATGTTCAGAAGCTCAACAAGTTCTTGGAGCGTGAGTGTGGGCCTGGCTATGTGGCAGTTCACGACTTCGGGCAGGGGACTGGGGACCTTGGAAGTGGAGCATCTGGCCCCTGACTCTCTCCCTCCCACCTCCTTAGCTTACAACGACTCTATCCAAGCCCAAAAGAATGATGTCTGCCGCCCTGGGCGCTATTACGAACAGCCTGATAATGGAGTCCTCAACTACCCCAAACGTGCCTGCCAATTCAACCGGACCCAGCTGGGCAACTGCTCCGGCATCGGAGACCCCACCCACTATGGTTACAGCACTGGGCAGCCCTGTGTCTTCATCAAGATGAACCGGGTACCTATGACCTTGGTCCCCAGGGTGAACGGAGGAAGGATCTGGGGACACCACCTGCAGACAGTTGCATCCTTTCACTGGGGCTAATGGGCATGACAGAGGCTTGGATGTTTGTGTAGCTGAGAGGAAAAGAGAGGCGGGGCTCTTGGAGGCTAAGCTCTGTAGCTAGAAGGCTGGATGCCTTTTTTTTCTTTCTTTCTTTTTTTTTTTTTTTTTGAGATGGAGTCTCGCGCTGTGTCACCCAGGCTGGAGTGCAGTGGCGCGATCTCGGCTCACTGCAAGCTCCGCCTCCCAGGTTCAGGCCATTCTCCTGCCTCAGCCTCCGAGTAGCTGGGACTACAGGCGCCCGCCACCACGCCCGGCTAGTTTTTTTGTATTTTTAGTAGAGACGGGGTTTCACCATGTTAGCCAGGATGGTCTCGATCTCCTGACCTCGTGATCCGCCCGCCTCAGCCTCCCAAAGTGCTGGGATTCCAGGCTTGAGCCACCGCGCCCGGCCTTTTTCTTTTTTTTTAAAGACAGGGTCTCGCTATGTTGCCAAGACTGGCCTTGAACTCCTGAAATTAAGCTATACTGCGCCTCAACCTCCCTAGTAGTTGGGACTACAGTCCGTGGCTTAGCTTGGTCTGGATGCCCATCTTTGACAACTTCTTTTTTTTTTTTTTTTTTTTTGAGACGGAGTCTTGCTCTGTCACCCAGGCTGGAGTGCAGTGGCCGGATCTCAGCTCACTGCAAGCTCCGCCTCCCGGGTTCACGCCATTCTCCTGCCTCAGCCTCCCGAGTAGCTGGGACTACAGGCGCCTGCCACCTCGCCCGGCTAAGTTTTTGTATTTTTAGTAGAGACAGGGTTTCACTGTGTTAGCCAGGATGGTCTCGATCTCCTGACCTCGTGATCCGCCCATCTCGGCCTCCCAAAGTGCTGGGATTACAGGCTTGAGCCACCGCGCCCGGCCCCTTTGACAACTTCTTTCTCTGACTCTCTTCACCTTCCATCCTCACTTCAGGTCATCAACTTCTATGCAGGAGCAAACCAGAGCATGAATGTTACCTGTGCTGGGAAGGTGAGTTCGTTGGGCCTTCTCTGCCTGCTCACCTGTCCTTCATGGTTTCTGTGTAATTCACCTGACTCTCCCTATCTTCTTTGCTCCTAGAGGCCCCATCAACATAGAAACAAGGGGGTAAGAGTGGGCTTGTGGGCTCCACCGTAGCTTGAACTCCGAGGGCCTCGCACTCCTCTAGCTTCTCTCTAGGATGCAGAGGCCTGCTCTCCTAGGGGCAGACACACGCCCTCCTTCACCAACACCCTGGCCTCTGGCTTCTCTCCCTAACGCTTCCACCTTCTCCTTTATTCCCGGATTGTCCCTATCTTTCGCTCTCCCTCCCATATGGCCCCCACCCGTCAGTTCCTTCTAGGTATCTGGTAGCTGCTGATCTGTTAGCACCATCTGCCACCACTTAGTTGTCCTTGGGACCCTGTTCCCCCCTACCCACCCCCCGGTCTGTCCTTTCTAGAAACTTGCTGCTCCCTCCACATCCCCTTCCTTGCTTTCTATTCAACCCTTAATCATGTATCTGTTCTTTCTTGGCTCTGCTCCAGAAACTGATTGCTGAGGATGGGGTAAGAACTTGGGGTAGGAGTAGAGTAGGAGGCTTTCGTGTCATTAGCAGCCTTCAGGAGTTCCTAGAATGATGACAGAGACAGACCATCCCCTCATCTACACACGCAGACACACTCACACAGACTCACAGCTCCAGGGAGGCAAACTTGAGACAGGAATAATCGGGGGCGAAGGAAGAACAAAAGAACAAATGGAAGTCTGGTGAGCTCCTGGGTGCCTGCCATCCCTAACTGGCTCACGCCCTATCTTCCTGCACCCCCACAGCGAGATGAAGATGCTGAGAATCTCGGCAACTTCGTCATGTTCCCTGCCAACGGTAACATCGACCTCATGTACTTCCCCTACTATGGCAAGAAGTTCCACGTAAGTCCCAGGGGAGGCCCAGGCTGATGGCGGGTGCGGGTGGTGAGCTAGGGAAGGAGGCCGCGTCGCCCCAGGCCTACACCCTGCACTGCTCCTCCGGCCCAGGTGAACTACACACAGCCCCTGGTGGCCGTGAAGTTCCTGAATGTGACCCCCAATGTGGAGGTGAATGTAGAATGCCGCATCAACGCCGCCAACATCGCCACAGATGATGAGCGAGACAAGTTCGCCGGCCGTGTGGCCTTCAAACTCCGCATCAACAAAACCTGAGGCCCCTTCCTCCCACCCTGTCTCTCTCCTGTGGATGCTCCTGGAATGTCCCTGACCCTGCCTGATCCCTCCCTCACCCACCCCAAAGGTATTTTTGATAACAGAGCTATGACTTGTCTGAGCCTCACACCCTTTTCCTTGACTTCTCAACCCAGCCTGAAGTCCATTGCGCTTCCCTGTCACTCACATTTCCAACCAACTTCTCCCAACCTCAGATCAGTGAGAGGGAGCTGGGCTAAGATGGCCACAGAGGAGTTAGGAGGCTCTCTAGTTCTGGTTTAGCTGTGAGAGCTATCCACTCTCCTGCCTGCATATCCCCTGAGAGTTATAGGAAGTGCTCACTGACCCACCCACCCAGCTACATACCCCCACCCCCCACACACATACAAACGTGCACACGTGTCTCATTTCACCCCTTTGCTTCCAGAGATGAATGTGGCACTCCGTCCTTCCATTCCTAAGCTCTAGCCACTGGTCCTTGATCTCTCACACTTTCTCCCTGTCTACACAGTCGCCATCTTGGTGACTTTGAACTTATCTGGCTCCTGGGCAGGTGTTCTCCTCCTCTCCATCCCTATTCTCTTCTCTGAAATGCACCTTTTTGTAATTGAGGACAAGGTGGTTCTGTGGCCTTTTCCCTCTTTCCTGGCACATTCTGCTTCTCACCCTCTGGTGACTCTGTGAGCTGGGAAATGAGGGACTGGAAGCGAGGCCTGCGTTGGCCCTTCCTGAAAATCCTCTGGCAACCCCCGACTTCAGCAGTTTCTCTCTCTCTTTCTTTCTTCCTTCCTTCCTTTCTTTCTTTCCTTCTTTCTTTCTTTCTTTCTTTCTTTCTTTCTTTCTTTCTTTCTTTCTTTCTTTCTTTCTTTCTTTCTTTCTTTCTTTTTCTTTCTTTCTTCCTTCCTTCCTTCCTTCCTTCCTTCCTCTTTCTTTCTTTCTTTCCCTTCCTTCCTTCCTTCCTTTCTTCCTTCCTTTCTTTCTCTTTCTTTTTTTCTGTCTCTCTCTTTCCTTCCTTCCTTCCTTCCTTCATTCCTTCCTTCCTTCCTTCCTTCCCTCCCTCTCTTCCCGTTTCTCTCCCCTCCCTCCCTCCCTCCCTCCCTCCCTTCCTCCCTTCCTTCCTTCCCTCTTGTTGCCCAGGCTAGAGTGAAATGGCACAATCTCAGCTCACCGCAACCTCCGCATCCTGGGTTTAAGCAAGCTATTCTCCCGCTTCAACCTCCCGAGTAGCTGGGATTACAGGCATGCGCCACCACGCCCAACTAATTTTTTATTTTTATTTTTATTTTTGTATTTTTTAGTAGAGACAGGGTTTCTCCATGTTGGTCAGGCTGGTCTTGAACTCCCGACCTCAGGTGATCCGCCCGCCTCGGCCTCCCAAAGTGTTGGGATTACAGGCGTGAGCTACCGCGTCTGGCCTTCAGTTTCTTCCTAGGCCCTTCTATCACCCAAATAGCTGCTCCCCAGAGGGGCGGGGTTGACCTAGGCTGAATATCCACTTTGTTTTTACGGATGGCTCCCTTCCCCCATTCGCCTTCCCAGAATATCCTTCAAGTTCCACTTCCCAGGGAGCTCTGGGGGAGGGGCGGCCATTCTGGCTCTGTCCCCAGTGGCCACCTTGGAAACATCGGCTGGCTTTGGGACTATTCCACCTCCTTCCCCTGAGCCCAGATCTGCCCCCACCATCCTCTCTCTGGCTTCTCTTAGCAAGTTATCAACTAATCACTAACTCCTTCCCTTTCCTCCGCATGCTGGCCTGAAAGTTCCAAATCTAGCCTCTGAATGTCTTGGCTCCATCTCCTTCAGACCCCTTTGCCTTTAAAAAAAACAACAACAAAAACAAAAAACCCATAATGCCCATAGAATGTCAAATGAGGGGCCTCCTGCCTCCTGCTCTGAATATTCTGTAGCTGTAGAGGCATTTTAACCCTTTGTCCTCCAGCAGCTCTTCACTTCCTCATCCTCGCTAACCTTTTTCTTTTTTTAATGCCGCAGCCTCCACACTCCACCCACTGGTGGACCCTTCCCTTTTTCTCTAGCTGGATCTGTGTTTCTTCCCTTCGGGCCCCCATGTTTTCCTGCACCCGCCCTACCATGGTCTCTCTCTGCAGTTATTTAATGCCTGTGTCAGATCTACTGTAAAAAGAGGATTAAGTAAAATAAAATGAGAGCAATTATATATATAAATATATATCATACACAGAGCCCTGTGTGTGGGTTGTTCCTTTCTGAGCAGTTGGAAGAGCCCAGGGAAGGAGTGGAGGGTGGATCTGGGTGGTCCCAAGGGGATCCCCCAGGCCTTGGAGGCGGCTCCCCAGCTTTGACCTCTTCCTTCCAGTGTCCAAGCATCTACCCCATTCGCCTTGACTAATTTAGTGCACACTATCTTGAGATGACTCCATACAAGACAGGCAGGAAACCTATGTCCCTTTTGTACAGTGATGCTTATGAAGTGCCTACTGTGTACATTCTAGGCACCGTGAGGACACAGTTTATGAAAGAGGCAGAGATCCTGCCCCCAAGGAGCTCCCCAGTTTAACAGGAGAGGTGAGGAGCACACGAGAAACTCTCATACAAGGTAGACCTAAACATGCTTCAAGGAAGGGGAGAGAGCCTGTGATGATAAAATTCGGAGCCGCCAACCACTGTCTGTCAGGCACGTTAAAGGGAAGTTTTCTCAGAGGAGGTAGCATTTAAACGGGAGCTTAGAGGAGGGGTGGTTTGGAGAGAAAAGAGCATCAGCAAATGCTCAGAGACAGATGAGAAAAGTTGACTGAAGAAACATGGATGTCAAAGCAATATGGGCCAGGCGCGGTGGCTCATGCCTGTAATCCCAGCACTTTGGGAGGCTGAGGTGGGCAGATCGCCTGAGGTCGGGAGTTCAAGACTAGCCTGGCCAACATAGTGAAACCCCGTCTCTACTAAAAAAAAAATACAAAATTAGCCGGGCGTGGTGGTGCATGCCTGTAATCCCAGCTACTCGGGATGCTGAGGTAGGAGAATCGCTTGAACCCAGGAGGCGGAGGTTGCAGTGAGCTGAGATCGCGCCATTGCACTCCAGCCTGGGCAACAAGAGCGAAACTCCATCTCAAAAAAAAAAAGCAATATGAACTATATGATCCTAATTTTGCGCAAAGTAAACACACAGGCCAGGTGTGGTGGCTCATGCCTGTAATCCCAGTGCTTTGGGAGGCCAAGGTGGGAGGATCACCTGAGGTCAGGAGTTCAAGACTTGCCTGGCCAACACAGTGAAACCCGTCTCTACTAAAAATAGAAAAAATTAGCCGGGCCTGGTGGCGGATGCCTGTACTCCTAGCTACTCGGGAAGCTGAGGCAGGAGAATTGCTTGAACCCAGGAGGCGGAGGGTTCAGTGAGCTGAGATTGCGCCATTGTACTCCAGCCTGGGTGACAAGAGTGAAACTCCGTCTCAAAAAAATAAATTAATTAATTAAAAAGTACACACACGTAAGCATAGAAAAAAATATATATGACGTTTCTTGTGGTATATGGGGGAGGAGAGGGGCTTATAGTTAATTTTTATTTCTTCTCGGGGCCTTTTCTCTTTATGCAATGAATTGGTCTTAGTATTTGTCTTGAAAAATAGCTTTATTACATATGCACACACCTATACACAATTTTATCATGAATGCATAATACACACACACGCGAGCGCGTGCACACACACACACACACCCGTCATCACATAGAAAAGGATCACTGGGTTTTGGTCATTGTTATACCAAAATTGGGTAATATCGTACACACTTTTGCCTCTTACTTTTCTCACTCAATAAATATCATATGTCAGTACTTCCCCTAGCAGAACTCTAATTCATTTTAAATTTTCTTTCCTTTATTAACTTATTTATTGATTTATGTACTTATTTCTTTCTGAGATGGAGTCTTGCTGTCACCCAGGCTGCAGTGCAGTGGCACAATCTTGGCTCACTGCAACCTCTACCACCCGGATTCAAGTGATTCTCCCACCTCAGCCTCTCGAGTAGCAGGGATTACAGGCGCCCGCCAGCACACCCAGTTAATGTTTGTATTTTTGGTAGAGACAGGTTGTGCCATGTTGGCCAGGCTGGTCTCAAACACCTGACCTCGGGTGATCCACCTGCCTTGGCCTCCCAAAGTGTTGGGATTACAGGCGTGAGCCACCTCGCCGGGCCTCCTTGATTTTTTTTTTTTTTTTTTTTCCTGAAACGGAGTCTTGCTCTGTCGCCCAGGCTGGAGTGCAGTGACACAATCTCAGCTCACTGCAAGCTCCACCTCCCGGGTTCATGCCATTCTCCTGCTTCAGCCTCCTGAGTAGCTGGGACTGCAGGGCGCCCGCCACCACGCCTGGCTGATTTTTTGAATCTTTAGTAGAGACAGGGTTTCACTGTGTTAGCCAGGATGGTCTCGATCTCCTGACCTTGTGATCCACCCACCTTGGCCTCCCAAAGTGCTGGGATTACAGGCGTGAGCCACCGCGTCTGGTCTGTAGTATCTTTTTTTTTTTTTTGGAGACAGAGTCTCACTTCCTTACCCAGGCTGGAGTGCGGTGGGGCAATCTCAGCTCACTGCAACCTCCACTTTCCAGGTTCATGTGATTCTCATGCCTCAGCCACCAGAGTGGCTGGGATTACAGGCGCACGCCACCATGCCTGGCTAATTTTTGTATTTTTAGTAGAGAAGGGTTTTCACCATGTTGGCCAGACTGGTCTCGAACTCCCGACCTCAAGTGATCTGCCCACCTCGCCCTCCCAAAGTGCTGTGATTACAGGCGTGAGCCACCACGCCCAGCCTAAATTTTTCATAGAGATAGGGTCTTACTATGCTGCTCAGGCTGGTCTCAAACTCTTGGGCTCAAGTGATCCTCTCACCTCAGCTTCCCAAAGTGCTGGGATTATAGGCCTGAGCCACTGTGCCTGGCCAAGGCCCCAGTTTTATTTTTTCAGTTGTGCCAGCTTAATTTATTTTGTTTACCCCATGGCAACTTGGAAATGTGTGTTGGGCAAAAAATATATTTTTAAAAGAGACAGGTGCTGGGCGCGGTGGCTCACGTCTGTAATCCTAGCACTTTGGGAGGCCGAGGTGAGTGGATTGCCTGAGCTCAGGAGTTTGAGACCAGCCTGGGGAACACAGTGAAACCCTGTCTCTACTAAAAATACAAAAAATTAGCCGGGCGTGGCGGCAGACACCTGTAATCCCAGCTACTTGGGAGACTGAGGCTGGAGAATCACTTGAACCCAGGTTGCAGTGAGCCAAGATTGCGTCATTGCACTCCAGCCTGGGCGAGAGAGCCAGATTCCATCTCCAAAAAAAAAAAAAAAAAAGAGATAGGGACAGGGCAGGGTGGCTCATGCCTATAATCCCAGCATTTTGAGAGGCCGAGGTGGGCGGATCACTTAAGGTCAGGAGTTCAAAACCAGCCTGACCAATATGAAAAACCCTGTCTCTACTAAAAATGCAAAAAAAAAAAAAAAAAAAAAAAAAAAAGTGTGGTGGCGCATGCCTGTAATCCCAGCTACTTGGGAGGCTGAGGCAGGAGAATTGCTTCAACACAGGTTGCAGTGAGCCAAGATCGCACCATGGCACTCCAGCCTGGGCAACGAGAGTGAAACTCTGTCTCAAAAAAAAAAAAATAAATAAAAATAAATAAATAAATAAATAACAAAAATAGCAAATATATCTAACGTGTTCTGATTAAATGGAAATGCTAATTTTGGCCATATAATAATTCTCCTGTATGTGAACATCTATATTTATTACTTCTTGTTTTCCTTGGTTTGTCTACCACTCCATATGTTACATTGACCTCATCCCAGTAGTTTTATAGTAAGTTTTCTTTTCTTTTTTTTTTTTTTTTTGAGACAGAGTCTCACTCTTGTTGCCCAGGCTGGAGTACAGTAGCGCGATCTCAGCTCACTGCAACCTCCACCTCTCGAGTTCAAGTGATTCTCCTGCCTCAGCCTCCCAAGTAGCTGGAATTACAGGCATGTGCCACCACGCTCAGCTAATTTTGTATTTTTAGTAGAGATGGGGTTTTACCATGTTGGTCAGGCTGGTCTTGAACTCCTGACCTCATGTGATCTACTGCCTTGGTCTCCCAAAGTGCTGGGATTACAGGCGTGAGCCACTGCACCTGCCCGGCCTATACTAAGTTCTCTAAAATCTGGCAAGGCAAATAGGACCCCCTCTCCATTCTGTTGCTTATTATTTACTTATTATTTAAAATGTTATTATTTATTTTATTTTATATTCTTTATTTTATTTATTGAGACAGATTCTCTTGCTCTTTCGTCCAGGCTGGAGTGCAGTGGCATGATCTCAGCTCACTGTAACCTCTGCCTCCTGGGTTCAAGGGATTCTCCTGCCTCAGCCTCTCAAGTAGCTGGGAATACAGGTGTGTGTCACCATGCCTGACTCGTTTTTGTATTTTTAGTATAGACGGGGTTTTGCCATGTTGCCCAGACTGGTCTGGAACTCCTGAGCTGAAATTGATTCACCTGCCTCGGCCTCCCAAAGTGCTGCGATTACAGGCGTGAGCCACCGTGCCCAGCCTTCAGTATTTATTTATTTATTTTTGAGACAGAGTCTCACTGTGTTACCCAGGCTGGAGTACAGTGGCACGATCTCTGCTCACTGCAACCTCCTCCTTCCCGGTTCAAGAGATCCTCCTGCCTCAGCCCCCTTAGTAGCTGGGATTACAGGCATGGGTCACCACTGCCAGGCTAATTTTTGTATTTTTAGTACAGACGGGATTTCGCCATGTTGGCCAGGCTGGTCTTGAACTCCTGACCTCAGGTGATCCACTCGCCTTGGCCTCCTTTTTTTTTTGAGACGGAGTCTCACTTTGTCACCAGGCTGGAATGCAGTGGCGGGATCGTGGCTCGCTGCAGCCTCCACCTCCCGGGTTCAAGCAATTCTCCTGCCTCAGCCTCATGAGTAGCTGGAACTACAGGTGCGTGCCACCATGCCAGCTAATTTTTTGTATTTTTAGTAGAGACGGGTTTTCACTATGTTGGCCAGATGGTCTCCATCTCCTGACTGCGTGATCTGCCTGCCTCGGCCTCCCAAAGTGCCAGGATTAGAGGCGTGAGCCACCATACCTGGCCCAAATCCAGTATTTTTTAAAACAACTAGTGGCACTTACTCATTCCTATACATTTATGATAAATTTACCCAATTCACACACACACAATGAAAACTTGGGATTCTAATTGAAATTGCATTATATTGTATTTATCTCGAGATAACTGATTTTTCTTGTTTTCTTTTTTTTTTTTAGTTTTTCCATCTGAGAATCTATCATTTTCTTTGGATCTTGGCTTATGTCCTTAAATAAGGATTTGTGGTCTTCTGCATACAGGTTCTGTGCCATTCCTTCTTTGTGTGTGCCATTCCTATTACACTTATTTCTTGATATTTATTGCTATTGTCTTTTGAGATGGAGCCTTGCTCTGTTGCCCAAACTGGAAAGCAGTGGCAGGATCTTGGCTCACTACAATCTCTGCCTCCTGGGTTCAAGCGATTCTCCTGCCTCGACCTCCCGAGTAGCTGGGATTACAGGCTTACACTATCACGCCCAGCTAATTTTTGTATTTTCATTAGAGACGGGGTGTCACCATGTCGGCCAGGCTGATCTCGAACCTGACCTCAGGTGATCCTCCTGTCTCGACCTCCCAAAGTTCTGGATTACAGGTGTGAGCCACCATGCTTGGTCTTATTGTCATTATTATTTATTTATTTATTTATTTTTTGAGACGGAGTCTTGCTCTGTCGCCCAGGCTGGAGTGCAGTGGCGATCTCGGCTCACTGCAAGCTCCGCCTCCCGGGCTTACGCCGTTCTCCTGCCTCAGCCTCCTGAGTAGCTGGGACCACAGGCGCCCGCCACCTCGCCCGGCTAGTTTTTTGTATTTTTTAGTAGAGACGGGGTTTCACCATGTTCGCCAGGGTGGTCTCGATCTCCTGACCTTGTGATCTGCCCGTCTCGGCCTCCCAAAGTGCTGGGATTACAGGCTTGAGCCACTGCGCCTGGCCTATTGTCATTATTTTGAATGGAATGTTTTCTTGTTCTCTAATTTTTCACAGTGCTTCTGCTGGAAGATAAAATTAATATTTTTCTCCCTACTACTTATCTACCTTACTAAATTCTGTTAATTCCATAATATTTCTGGGTTTTGGTATACTATCCTATAATCAAAAAGGCATACATGTGTATGTATGTGTGTGTATAGATATAATATATAATATATATATATAATTTCCAAACACCCACTCTAACCAGAAAGAAATTTTTTTTTACCAGTGATTTTCTTCCTTTTTTGTTCCTTTTGAATGCACTAAAACCAGAGTAAGCTGGGCGCAGTGGCTCACTCCTGTAGTCTCAGTGCTTTGGGAGGCAGAGGCAGACGGATCACAAGGTCAGGAGTTCGAGACCAGCCTGGCCAACATGGTGAAACCCCGTCTCTATTAAAAATACAAAAAATTAGCCAGGGGTGGTGTCAGGCACCTGTAATTCTAGGTATTCGAGAGGCTGAGGCAGGAGAATCACTTAAACCCGAGAGGTGGGGAGGCTGCAGTGAACAGAGACCGCGCCACTGTACTCCAACCTGGGCAACAGAGCAAGACTCCATCTCAAAAAAAAAAAAAGAAAAAATAAAATAAAACCAGAGTAAGTCTATATCCCCATACATTTATTTTACTTTATTTATTTTGAGATGGAGTCTCGCCCTGTCGCCCAGGCTGAGTGCAATCGTGCGATCTTTGCTCACTGCAACCTCTGCCTCCTGGGTTCAAGCGATTCTCCTGCCTCAGTATCCCAACTCGCTGGGATTACAGGCACCTGCCACCACGCCCAGCTAATGTTTGTATTTTTAGTAGAGATGGGGTTTCACCATGTTGGCCAGGCTGGTCTCAAACTCCTGACCTCCTGATTCACCCACTTCAGCCACCCAAAGTGCTGGGATAATAGGCGTGAGCCACTGCGCCTGGCCAGTTTTTTTAAAAATAGAGACACGGTCTTGCTCTGTTGCCTAGGCTGGTGTCAAGGGGTCCTCCTACTTTGGCCTCCCAAAGTGCTGAGATCACAGGCATGAGCCACCATACAGCCCCCTATACAGTTCTTGATTATTTATTTATTTATTTGTTTATTTATTTATCTAGAGAGAGGTCTGGCTATTTTGACTAGGTGTTCAACTCTTGGCCTGAAGCAATTCTCCCACCTCGGCCTCACAAAATGTTTGGATTATAGGTGTGGCCAGCTCTTTTGTTTTTTGAGACTGAGTCTGGCTCTGTCGCCCAGGCTGGAGTGCAATGGTGTGATCTTGGCTCACTGCAACCCCCGCCTCCCGGGTTCAAGCAATTCTCCTGTCTCAGCCTCTCCAGTAGCTGGGATTATAGGTGCCCGCCACCATGCCCAGCTAATTTTTTTGTATTTGTAGTAGAGGTGGGATTTCACTATGTTAGCCAGGCTGGTCTCGAACTCCTGACATCAGGTGATCTACCCACCTTGGCCTCCCAAAGTGTTGGGATTACAGGTGTGAGCCACTGCGCCCAGCCCAGCTCTTGATCTTAATTGAAATTATCTTAGTGTTTAACTGTTTAGGAAAATTGGTATTTCATTATCAGTCTATTACTGTTTTAATTAAAGTGTGTGTGTGTGTGTTTTAAGGAAATGGCTAATGAAATTTAATCAAATTCCTTTCAGCATCTGTTGATATGATACATAATTTTTCTAAACTTATCACGCCACTGCACTCCATCCTNAAAAAAAAAAAAAAAAAAAAAAAAAAGAAAAGAAAAAAAAAACCCCCACACACAAATGAATAAATTTAAGTTTAATTTTAAAATTAAAATTTAGGCCGGGCGCGGTGGCTCAAGCCTGTAATCCCAGCACTTTGGGAGGCCGAGGCGGGTGGATCACAAGGTCAGGAGATCGAGACTATCCTGGCTAACATGGTGAACCCCGTCTCTACTAAAAATACAAAAAACTAGCCGGGCGCGGTAGCGGGCGCCTGTAGTCCCAGCTTCTTGGGAGGCTGAGGCGGGAGAATGGCGTGAACCCGGGGGGCGGAGCTTGCAGTGAGCCGAGATCGCGCCACTGCACTCCAGCCTGGGAGACACAGTGAGACTCCGTCTCAAAAAAAAAAAAAAAAAAAAAAAAAAAAAAAAAAAAAAAAAAAAGAAAA
>NC_037684.1:63949860-64035122 GCF_003255815.1 Theropithecus gelada
AAAAAAAAAAAAAAAAAAAAAAAAAAAAAAAGACTAAAATTAAAATTTAAAAATTGTAAATGTGTTTCACAATATTTTATTTTATTAAAATAGAAATGGGGTGTTGCTATGTTGCCTAGGCTGATCTGAAACTCTTGGCCTCAAGCTATCCTCCTGCTTTAGCCTTCCAGTGTGCTGGGATTACAGGTATATTTTTAATTTTTAGGATGCATACCAGGTCCCTTTCTTTTCTTTTTAACGATGAAAGCATTTAAGGCTATTCAATCTCCTCAGAGTATGAATTTTAGATTTGGATAACTCATGTTCCTAAAATGAGGGGGAAATGTTTTTTTTTCTTTCTTTTTTTTTTTCTTTTTGAGGTGGAGTCTTGCTCTGTTGCCCAGGCTAGAGTGCAATGGCATGATCTCAGCTCACTGCAACCCTCTGCCTTCTGGGTTCAAGTGATTCTCCTGCCTCAGCCTCCTGAGTAGCTGAGATTACAGGCGTGATCCACTGTGCCCAGCCGGAAATGTTTTCTAAATAAAAAAACAGAACATACTGATTTAAGGTTGTGAATTACAAGTTTAGATCGGAGCCATGAGGAAATTGGGAGATTTGATTTTAGACCTCATTAGGATAAGGCCTGGGCTCTTTGAGTGGGAGGGTAGGGACCACGTCTGCCATACGTTTCAGGGCCTAAAACAGCTCCTGGCACAGGGTAAGGTACCAATGAGTACCTGCTTGACTGGATGGGACAGGAACTTGAACATGACCAGAGGGTAAGAAGTCAGCAAGTAGGACCAGATAGGGTAGAGTATATATATAGTGTAGCAGAGCTGGCCTGAAGTCTCAGACTTTGTACTTCTTTTTTTGTGTGTTTTGAGATGGAGTTTCACTCTTGTTGCCCAGGCTGGAGTGCAATGGCAGGATCTCGGCTCACTGCAACCTCCACTACTCTTGTTGCCCAGGCTGGAGGCAATGGCAGGATCTCGGCTCACTGCAACCTTCACCTCCGAGTTCAAGCAATTCTCCTGCTTCAGCCTCCCGAGTAGATGAGATGACAGGCGTGCACCACCGTGCCCAGCTAATTTTGTACTTTTAGTAGAGACGGGGTTTCATCATGTTGGTCAGGCTGGTCTCCCCGCTCCTGACCTCAGGTGATCCGGAGGCCTGCCTTGGCCTCCCACAGTGTTGGGATTACAGGCGTGAGCCACCGCGCCCAGCCGTAATTCTCAATCTGGCAATCTATCAGCTCACGAAGAGTTTGGCAGAGTCAGAATGGATCTGAAGCAGCACAGCAGAAATGAAAACAGAGCTAGGGACATAATCTAGGAAAAGGCTGGGACTGAAAGGGTGGAGGACAGTTGTCAAAAACGGAGATTTTCTGTTTACTTGAAATCTGCAGAGTAGATCCAAGTGTAGTCATAGGTGAACACATGTGCGCACACACAAATGGTAACTATGTGTGATGATGGACATGCTAATTAATTTGATTGTGGTAATGATTATACCCCGATATCACAATATATACCACAATATACCCCGATATCAAATTATCATACTGCATACCTTGAATGTATGCAATTTTGGGGGGTCAATTATGCCCCAATAAAGCCTAAAAAAAAAAAAAAGAAAAAGGAAGCTCATCAAGGTGACCTGTCTACAGAGGCAAGCGGAGGGACTGAGCTTCAGGAACTCTAGTTTGCCTGCTGGGTAGGGACAGATGTTTAAGTTAAAAGTCTCTGAAAGAGGCAGATGTGGATCTCCTGGGGACAGTGTTTGACATTCCCTGCTAAGAAAGAGAAAAAAAAAGGTGGTCTCGAGGTCAGGAAGGCTGGTCACTTCATAGCTGTCTGGGATCCTTGGGGCAAGGCAAGGGGCTGGCACCTTCAGCTGGTTGATGAGCTGAGAGGCTAGTGGCCCCAGAAGCACCCCTGGACAGTAGCACCCTCTGGACCCTAGCACCCGTCTCCACCACCAGGGAGGAGGAAGGACAAGCCATGTCTGACCGCCCCTCCAAGCACTGGCTCAGACAGCAGTGGGTGATGGGGAAGAGCCTGCCTGCCTCCAGCCCCCCTCCCTGGGAGCCAGCAGCCCTGACGAGCATGGGCAGGCGATACTGAGCTCCTCAACCCGACTCTCCTCCCTATCCCAAGAAGCCCTTTGAAAGGTTTTCCTGGCAGAGTTTAAAGCTTCAATTCATTCAACCACCTGGCATGAGGCCCAGGATGAGGGGATGCTGGGAAGGCCCTAGCCCCACACCCCTACTCTTACCTTAGCTGCCCCCACTTTCCTGGGACCCTGGCTAGCAGGCCTCCTACTGGCCTCTCTCTATCCAGTAGCACCCACCCCCATTCCCCTTGGGAACCCAGGTATCCTGCCACTTTCTAGTGGAGCAGATGGCCACCCTGGAGGCTCAGGCTTGCTAAATCAGACATTTAAATCCCGTAATCCTTGGTGAGAGGCTGCCGAGGGGGGAGGTAGTCCAATCCTAGAAGCAGGGGAGGGAGAGAACCTTGTGCCAGCCGTGGCCGGAGGGGAGGAGGGACAGTTGGTTCCTGAGTTATGAATGGAGCCACCCCCCTCCCTTGTTGTCATGCAGCCCGCAGACTGACCCAGTCTCCAGCCTTTGTTCCCCTCCCGGAACCCGGGCCCTGGGCCCCCCAGCCCACACTCATTGCAGACTCAGGTTGCTGCTTCCCAGCACCTCGTCACTCACCCCTGCACCTGCTGACCCTGGTAGCCTGCACTGGCATTCACCCCTCAGACACACAGGTGGCAGCAAACTTTTATTGTAAAATAAGAGATCGGTATAAAAATGGGATATAAAAAGGGAGGAGGGGAAGGGTGGGGTGAAAATGCAGACGTGCTTGCAGAATGTAAAAGAGGTTGACCCTTCTGGCTGGACGTGGTGGCTCACACTTGTAATCTCAGAACTCTGGGAGGCTGAGGCAGGCGGATCACCTGAGCCCAGGAGTTTGAGACCAGCCTGGGCAACATTGTGAGACCCCATCTCTACCAAATATGCAAAAATTGGCTGGCCGTGGTGGCATGAACCTGTGGTCCCAGCTACTCCGGAGGCTGAGGCAGGACTGCTTGAGCCGGGGAGGCAAAGGCTGCAGTGAGCCAAGATCACGCCACTCCACTCCAGCCTGGGCAACAGAGTGAGACCCAGTCAAAAAAAAAAAAAAAAAAAAAAAGAAAAGAAATTGACCCTGAGCATAAAACAAGTCTTGGTGGATCCAGATCATCATAGACAAGAGATGAAATCCTCCAGGGTGTGGGATGGGGTGAGATTTCCTTTTAGGTGCTAAGGTTCACCAACAGGTTCTCAGACAAGGGTTTGGCCGGGCCAGCAGGGACTTGGCAACTTCCTCTACCTAACAGCTGCCCAGCTGTAGAAACTACCAACCCACCGACCAACAGGGAGAGGGAACGAGCACCCTCAAGGGGGTCAAGTTCTAGACCCCATGTAATAAAAGGTGGTTTCAAGGCCAAACGTACATTATTTCATTAACCCTCACAACGCACTCTGTGAGGTAGGTGCAAATGCCAGCATTTCATAGATATGGGCCTTGAAGTTAGAGGAAATTCAATAGTGAGGGACAGCTTCCCTGGTTAGTACGGTGAAGTGGGGTGCCACCTAGAATGTGGCTGATTGTAAACTAACCCTTACCTGCAAGAACATTTCTTACATCTCCCAAACATCCCTCACAGTAAAAACCTTAAAATCTAAGCTGGTTATGTCCTACCCCCCATCCTCCTCCCCGCAACAAAACACCAGTGCAGGCCAACTTGTTCAGTCGAGCCCCGGGACAAAGCAAACGGAACTCCTGGGTGCTTCTGACGCACACCTATTGCAAGCAAGGGTTTAAAGACCCAGAACTCAAAATGGCAGGGGAGGGAGAGATGGGGGTGGGAGGCTCAGTGGGGGAACAAGAAGCTGAGAATGTCAGTCTGAGTCAGGCCCCTCTGTCTTGAACATGAATTTTTTATGGCGGGAGGTAGATTGCCCCTTCTTGGACTTCAGGTGGCTGTAGGAGACAGAAGCAGGGAGAAGAGACGACATTACATGAGTGAGAGGGTCTGTGCCCCTTTTCCCTGACCAATGCGTTGAAGGGCCTAAGGCTGGGACAAGGGGAATTCAAATCAAGATGATGGCCACACCCCAGGCAAATGTTTACTGAGCACCTCAGAGTATTGGCGTGTATTAGACTCATCATCTTCCCTTACCCCATTTTATTTTATTTTTTTAGTTTTTTTGAGACGGAGTTTCACTCTTGTTGCCCAGGCTGGAGTGCAATGGCGGGGTCTCGGCTCACCGCAACCTCCGCCTCCCGGGTTCAAGTGATTCTCCTGCCTCAGCCTCCCGAGTAGCTGGGATTACAAGCATGCGCCACCACGCTCGACTAATTTTGTATTTTTAGTAGAGACGGGGTTTCTCCATGTTGGTCAGGCTGGGCTCAAACTCCAGACCTCAGGTGATCCACCCGCCTCGGCCTCCCAGAGAGCTGGGATTACAGGCGTGAGTCACTGCGTCTGGGCCCTTTACCCCCTTTTATAGATAAGGAAACTGAGTCTGACGGGGGTCACCTAGGACCTGCCGGTGCATGGCAGGGCTGAGTATATGACCTGAAACTCTGGCTCTACTCAACATTACACAATTATGAGGCCCCTCCTTGAGACCCTCCAGCTCTGGGCTCGGAGATGCTGAGAATGGCAAAGAACCATCCACACATCCACACTTGTCCCTGGGTTTGGAGGTTCTGTGGATACACTGAAGCAAGAATGTGGTTATAGGATTCAACTGGAGGAAGACTAAAACACCGTGCAGGGCTGGGACCCAGTGAGATGGGGTCAGCTGCCTTTGACCATGAAGGCAGGATGAGAATGGAATCCTATGGCTTCCAACATAGGGGGGCAGGGGAGTAGGGCCAGGAACGGGCTGAGGTCACTCACCTGGAGTGAGCCCTGCTCCCTGCTGGCTCTTTCCCAGCCTGGGCATCCTTGAGTTCCAAGGCCTCATTCAGCTCTCGGAACATCTCGAAGCGCTCACGCCCACGGATCTGCAGCCAGAGAGGAGGGGGAGAAATAAATATACACACAGTACCTGAGCTAAAAGATGGTTCAACCTACAATTGTTTGACTTTATGATGGTACAAAAGCAACATGCATTTAGTAGAAACTGTACTTCAAGTATCTATACAGCTGACTTTTAAAAACTTTATTTATTTACTTATTTATTTATTTTTGAGATGGAGTCTTGCTCTGCCGCCCAGGCTGGAGTGCAATGATGCAATCTCGGCTCCTTGCAATCTCCGCCTCCTGGGTTCAAGTGATTCTTGTACCTCAGCCTCCCGAGTAGCTGGGACTACAGGTGTGTGCCACCACACCCGCACCCGGCTAATTTTTGTGTTTTTAGTAGACGGGGCTTCACCATGTTAGCCAGGCTGGTTTCCAACTCCTGATGTCAGGTGATCCACCCACCTCCACCTCCCAGAGTGGTGGGATTACAGATGGGAGCCACCGTGCCTGGCCCCTTTTTAGATTTTAGAGATGATGTCTTGCTATGTTGTTCAGGCTGGACTCAAACTCTTGGGCTCAAGTGATCCTCCTGCCTTAGCCTCTCAAGTAACTGGGACTAGAGGTGCAAGCAACTGTGCCTCGTTTCTTTTCTTTTTTTTTTTTGAGACGGAGTCTCACTCTATTGCCTAGGCTGGAGTGCAGTGGAGCCATCTCAGCTCACTGCTACTCCACCTCCTGGTTCAAGCGATTCTCCTACCTCAGCCTCTCAAGTAGCTGAGATTACAGGCACCCGCCATCATGCCTGGTTAATTTTTGTATTTTAGTAGAGACGGGGTTTCACCATGTTGGCCAGACTGGTCTCGATCTCCTGACCTCGTGATCCACCCGCCTCGGCCTCCCAAAGTGCTAGGATTACAGGTGTGAGCCACCGTGCCTGGCCTTTTCTGAGTCTCGCTCTGCGCCCAGGCTGTGCCCGGCCCGACTGTGCCTCCTTTCATGCAACCATGCTGTTTCCCACTTTCAGTAACAATATTCAATAAATCACACGAGATATACAACACTACTATAAAATAGGCTTTGTGTTAGATGACTTTGCCCAACCGTAGGGTAACTTAAATGTTCTGAACACGTTTCAACTAAGCTAGGGCTGAGTGTGGTAGCTCGTGCCTGTAATCCCAGTACTTGGGGAGGCTGAGGTGGAAGGATTGATTGAGCCCAGGGGTTTGATACCAGCATGGGCAACATAGCAAGACCTTTTCACAGAAAATAAAAAATTAGCCGGGTGTCGTGGCATGTGCCTGTAGTCCTAGCTACCTGGGGGGCTGAAATCACCGGAGCCCGGGGAGGTCAAGGCTGCAGTGAGCTGAGATCGTGCCACTGCACTCTAGCCTGAGTGAGAGAGACAGACTCTGTCTTAAAATAAATAAATAAATAAATAATAAAAATTAGCTGGGTATGGTGGCTCACACCTGTAATCCCAGCACTTTGGGAGGCCAAGGCGGGCGGATCACATGGTCAGGAGTTTGAGACCAGCCTGGCCAACATGGTGAAACCCCATCTCTACTAAAAATACAAAAATTAGCCGGGTGTGGTGGCAGGCGCTTGTAGTCCCAGCTACTCAGTAGGCTGAGGCACGAGAATTGCTTGAACCCGGGAGGCAGAGGTTGCAGTGAGCCAAGATCGTGCCACTGCACTCCAGCCTGGGTGACAGAGCGAGACTCCGTCTCAAAAAATAAAATAAAATAAAATAAAATAAAATAAAATAAAATAAAATAAAATAAAAATAAAAATTAGGCAGGCATGGTGGTGTGGGCCTGTAGTTCCAGCGACTTGGGAGGCTGAGCTGGGAGGATGGATGGAGCCTGGGAGGTAGAGGCTACAGTGAGCTGTGACTGCACTACTGCACTCTATCCAGTCTGGGTGACAAGAGCAAGACCTTGTCTCAAAAAAGTAGGCTAGAGACCAGCCTGGGCACTATAGTGAGACCCTATCTCTACAAAAAATTTAAAAAATTAGCTGGGTGTGGTGGTGTACACCTGTGGTCCTAGCTACTGGGGAGGCAGAGGTGGCGGGATTGCTTGAGCCCAGGAGTTCGAGGGTATAATGAGCTATAATCACATCACTGTAATCCAGCCTGGGCAACAGAGCAAGATGCTGTCTCCATTAAAAATAAAGTAAAAGTAGACTAAAAAAAGCAGGCCGGGTGTAGTGGCTCACGCCTGTAATCCCAGCACTTTGGGAGGCCAAGGTGGGTGGATCACAAGGTCAAGAGTTCGAGACCAGCCTGGCCAACATGGTGAAACTTCATCTCTACTAAAACAAAAAACAAAAAAACCCCCAAAAATCAGCTGGGCGTGGTGGCGGGTGCCTGTAATCCCAGCTACTCAGTAGGCTGAGGCAGGAGAATCACTTGAACCCAGGAGGCAGAGGTTGCAGTGAGCCGAGATCCCGCCACTGCACTCCAGCCCAGGCGACTGAGACTTCGTCTCAAAAAAAAAAAAAAAAAAAAAAAAAATGTAGGCTAGGCTAAGCTGTGATGTTCCTTAGATCAGGTGTATTAAATCCATTTTCAACTTACAATATTTTCAACTTACGATGAGTTTATCAGGAAGTAACACCATCGTAAGTCAAGTAGCATCTGTATCAGGCAAAGTCATAGAACCATTTTCATGCTCTCTTTAACAATTTTCTTTTTGAAAGGTGGTCTGGTCCTTTAAAATATATATTATGGTATAAGTTGGTGTTCTGAAGTTAGTTAGATACAACCAGGACCCATTGTCTTTGAGGCATCACTGCCCCCTGATGGCAAATGCCCCAATTGCAGGTAAAGCAGTCAAGAAGAAAATGGCATTTTGAGTGTTAGACTAGAAACTTTCCACTTGATAAGAGGTCCCAAGGCTTTAGTACCTGAAGGGTGAAATATTCTCCATCCAGTGGTTTCTTCTTTGGCTGGGGAGAGGAGCTGGTGTTGTTGGGCAGTGCTAGGAAAGAGGCAAGGAAAGGTGATAACAGTGAATCTGGGGTATAACTGCACCCTTGGTCTCTTCCACCGCTTCTGGTCCTGCTTGCTTACCTCGCTTAGTGCTCCCAGGGGGCAGCTCGTGGCAAGGCTCCCCTTTCTTACGGAAATTCTCTTCCTCTGTGCGCCGGTCTCTCCCAGGACAGGCACAAACTCGCACCTCAAAGCTGTTCCGTCCCAGTAGATTACCACTACTCAGGATAGGAAGAGAGAAGCAGGAGGCAGTAAGGAAATCACGTCCTACCTGTTGCGTTTAAAAAAACAGGCTCCATCTACTCCCAACCACCCTTGTCCTTTCTGGAGCCTAAGCTCCAGCTCTAGGTAGGTGGAGGAGAAGTCACAGGTAATGGATCCCAAAGCCAGAGAAAAGGAAACCGAGTGGGAACAGTAAGGAGATTCCCCACTGGGGATGTGATGAGAGGCGGATGGGTAGTAGTATGGAAGAAATCAGTAAGAGGTGGGCCCAGGGGTCAGAGGCAAGCAGAGGCTGGGGCACAGCAGGCCAGTGTGCAGGGCGGCACGTGGCTCCTGACCTGGAGTCTTCCAGTGTGATGATTGTGAGGATGGGCCTCCGGTTCATGCCGCCCATGCAGGAACTGTTACACATGTAGTTGTAGTGGATGGTGGTACAGTCAGAGCCAACCTAGGAGAGAACATAGGCCCAAGATGAGGCCAGTGGGCCCTGGGGAGACCTGTGGCAAGCAGGGGAGGCCTTTTTTTTTTTTTTGAGACAGGGTCTCGCTGCGTCGCCCAGGCTGGAGTGTAGTGGCACGATCTCAGCTCACTGCAAGCTCCGCCTCCCGGGTTCACGCCATTCTCCTGCCTCAGCCTCCCAAGTAGCTGGGACTACAGGCACCCGCCACCACGCCTGGCTAATTTTTGTTTTGTATTTTTTAGTAGAGACGGGGTTTCACCGTGTTAGCCAGGATGGTCTTGATCTCCTGACCTCGTGATCCGCCCGCCTCGGCCTCCCAGAGTGCTGGGATTACAGGCACGAGCCACCGCGCCCGACCGAGCAGGGGAGGCCCTTAGCCTCTGTAAGCTTCAGTCTTTTCAACTGTGCAATGGGTGAACCCATTTACTCTGCACATCTCGTGGGGTTATGGGGAGGTCAAATAAGCAGGAGAAAGCCCCCCTACTGCTCACCCGGAGGGCCACTGACAACCGCCCTTACCCCCTCCTCCCGGAGACCCCAGTTGCAAACCAGACCTCAGGCGGCTCATAGGGCACCACCACACTATGTCGAAAAGTGTTTCTGTCATCCGAATACTCCACACGCAAATTTCCTTCCACTCGGATAAGGTGCTGAGGAGGGGCCAGTCCTAAGAGAAATCAGTGAGGAATCAGAGGTCTGGGGACCCTGGGCAACCAGCCCTGTCGTCTCTCTAGTCCCAGCTGCTCACCATCGCTGTCTGAGCAGCGCTCATGGTGGGGGCAGCGCCTCACGACCTCCGTCATGTGCTGTGACTGCTTGTAGATGGCCATGGCGCGGACGCGGCTGCCGGGTGGGGGTGTGGAATCAACCCATAGCTGCACGGGGCAGGTCTTGGCCAGCTGGCAAAACATCTTGTTGAGGTCAGGGGAGTACTGTAGGAAGAGGAAAGACACAGAGTTGAAAGTCAGGGCACAAGTGAACAAATAAAGCAACCGGAAGAGGGCAGCAAAGAAACAAATATGCGTAAGCACCTCCTGCAACCCACTAGGCAGCTAGAGAGAGTTGGTGTCTACACCTCAGGAGCTTTTCTGTTTTTTTTTTTGAGATAGGATCTTGCTCTGTCACCCAGGCTAGAGCACAGTGGCATGATCATGGCTCACTGCAGCCTCCATCTCCTAGGCTCAAGTGATCTTCCCACCTCAGCCTCCTGAGTGGCTGGGACTATAGGTATGCACCACCATGCCTGGCTAATTTTTTGTATTTTTTTGTAGAGACGAGGTTTCACCATGTTACCCAGGCTGGTCTTGAACTCCTGGGCTCAGGTGATCTGCCCGCCTTGGCCTCTTTGAGAGTGCCGGGATTGCAGGTGTGAGCCACCAAGCCTGGTCAGGAGGTTATTTTCAAAAGCCAAGGAATAAATGTGGGTGAAGAAAAGGAAAGTTCTGCATCCCCAGGAGAGATGCTGAGGGTGTGATGGGATGGATAAAAGCCCAAATTCAAGGGGGAATATTCAACTTTGGGACAGGGGTCAGAGATCATAGGTTAAGTGGGTAAACGATAAAAAACACTGACAGGAAGCCAAAGGGTGAAGAGGAATCCCAAAGTTCCGAACAGAAGACATGCAGGGGTATAGGGCCAGGCATTGAAGTCTCATGGAAGCCAGCCCCTCAAGGCCACTGACCGTGCAAGTCACAGACTTGGCTGTTCCAGAATGCAGGAAGCCCAGACGGAAACCGTAGCTGCCATGGTAGGTTTTCTGGGAAGGGACAGAGGATGACAGGGGCCAGGAGGGGGCTGGTGCAGGGGCCGCCGGTGTAGGAGCTGCTGGTGTGGGGGCCATGGGGGGAGTAGCCTCTGACATTCTCGGAGCTTCATCTGGACCTGGGTCTTCAGTTAACCATTGTGCAAGATCGTCTGGAGACAGCATCAAATCATCCACTGCTTGGGACGGCAAGGGGGACTGTAGATGGGTGAAAGGAGTAGTCAGAGGACCAGGTCCCCAGCCCCCCAGCCCGCCAGGTCCCCAGCCCAACCCTTGTCCTTACCAGAACGTTGTTTTCAGGAAGTCTGAAAGACAAGAGCAAAAAGTCAGTCCCACGGATTTTTTGCTTCCCACAGGCCTCTGCTAGGGGGCTGGGGTTGGGGTGGGGACAGTGGGTCTGCCCTTCCCATGGATCTACTCACAGTTTCCATAGGTCTGAAAATGTTTCCTGACTCAGAGGGGGTTCGATGCTAGGATCTGACTGCGGCTCCTCCATGGCAGTGACCCGTAAGGCAGTCTGGCTGCTACAAGGGGAAAAGTGGGGGTCCAGCATGAGACACTTCCAACCCTGGGTCACCTGGGCCTGCGGAGAAGGAATCCCTTCCCTCAACACCATGCCAGAGTCTGAGGCAGCATAGCTTCCCGTGGAGTAGGAAAAGAATGGCTGCTTCACATCCTCTCTTCCAGTCTTTCACCACAACCCAAGCGCTCCTGCCCCACCCCTACCAGCCGTGCACTTCTTTGAGGAAAAGATAATCATGAGAGGGACTTCCAACCTTCCCACCACGAAATCCCCAAGACTACCTAAATGTGCACCCTGTTCCCAACTCCCTTCCTGTATTTATTATTTATTTATTTTTTTGAGATGGAGTCTCGCTCTGTCACCTAGGCTGGAGTGCAATGGCATGATCTCAGCTCCCTGCAACCTCTACCCTCCAGGTTCAAGCCATTCTCCTGCCTCAGTCTCCCGAGTAGCTGGGATTACAGTCAAGTGCCACCACACCCAGCTAACTTTTGTATTTTTTAGTAGAGACAGGGTTTCGCCATGTTGGCCAGGCTGGTCTCGAACTCCTGACCTCAGGTGATCCACCCGCCTCGGCCTCCTAAAGTGCCAGGATTACAGGCGTGAGCTACCGCGCCCTGCTCCCACTTCCTGTTAACAAGGATGCAGTCATTCCCAGCCTGCAATCTCTGTGTGGGAAAAGACACCCCCTCGGCTCCCACCCTTCCCCACCTGATACCTGGCTCCGCTTCTTTGATTCCTTTCACTGCAAAGCTTCTGGAAGAACAACTGTCTCACCATTCACCTGGCCATTCTCTTGGGACACTCCTCAGCCCTGCGTTTACAAACCCCTCCCGAATGCCCCTTCTCGGCTTCTTTAATCTCATCTCTCTTTTTTTTTTTTTTTTTTTTTTGAGACGGAGTCTCGCTCTGTCGCCCAGGCTGGAGTGCAGTGGCCGGATCTCAGCTCACTGCAAGCTCCGCCTCCTGGGTTTACGCCATTCTCCTGCCTCAGCCTCCCCGGTAGCTGGGACTACAGGCGCCCGCCACCTCGCCCGGCTAGTTTTTTGTATTTTTTAGTAGAGACGGGGTTTCACCGTGTTAGCCAGGATGGTCTCGATCTCCTGACCTCGTGATCCGCCCATCTCGGCCTCCCAAAGTGCTGGGATTACAGGCTTGAGCCACCGCGCCCGGCCCTAATCTCATCTCTTACCAACCACTCCCTCTTCCCCAAAAGCTCTAGCTAGACCGGCTGCCCTTCTGCTAATCAACTGGTGGTCCTGGCCAGCCGGAACACAGGGGTAGGCTCCTTCCCACGCAGACTTCAAGTCATCCTACTTTAATTCACATCACCTTATTTGCATTCTCATAGCACTTACATTGTCTAATACTTTTCCTTATTTATTTCATCTGTTTCCTCTAATAGCATATACACTTCCTAAGGGCAGGGCAGTGATCTATCTCGTTTTCTTGCTGACCAAAGTATTAGATCACAATGCCTTGCACCTGTTTGGGCTCAATAAATGTGAGTAACACACGAGCCTGTTATATGAGAGGTCAAGGGAGCAAGAAGGAGCAAGGGGCAGCCCCTGTGTGGACCAGCATCTTGCACGAAGTTATGCAACTATCATCTCACCTTCTCCCTGACAAGCTTTCAAAGGCTTTGCCATGTTCTTTCTCTCTCTTTTTTTTTTAATGAGACAGAGTTTCGCTCTTTTCACCCAGGCTGCAGTGGTGCAATCTAGGCTCACTGCAACCTCTGCCTTCTGGTTTCAAGCGATTCTCCTGCCTCAGCCTACCGAGTAGCTGGGATTACAGGCGCCTGCCACCACACCTGGCTAAATTTTTTGTATTTTTATTAGAGATAGGGTTTCACCATGTTGGCCCGGCTGGTGTCAAACTCCTGACCTTGTGATTCACCTGCCTCGGCCTTCCAAAGCGTTAGGATTACAGGTGTGAGTCACCGCGCCCGGCCCGCCATGTTCTTTCTTTCTTTCTTTCTTTTTTTTTTTGAGGCAGGGTCTTGCTTTGTTGCCCAGGCTACGATGCAGTAGTGCAATCATGGCTTACTACAGCCTCAGACTCCTGGGCTCAGTGATTCTCCCGCCTCAGCCTCCCAAGTAGCTGGGACCACAGAGGACTGCCTGGCTAATTTTTTAGTTTTTTTCTTTCTTTTTCTTTTTTGGAGATGGAGTCTCGCTCTGTCGCCCAGGCTGGAGTATAGTGGTGCGATCTCGACTCACTGCAACCTCCACCTCCCAGGTTCAATAGATCCTCTTGCCTCAGCTTCCTGAGTAGCTGAGATTACAGGCGCCCACCACTGCGCCCGACTAATTTTTTGTATTTTTAGCAGAGATGGGGTTTTGCCATGTTGGCCAGGCTGGTTTCGAACTCCTGACCTCAGGTGATCCTCCCACCTCCGCCTCCCAAAGTGCTGGGATTACAGGCGTGAGCCACCGCGCCCAGCCAATTTTTGAGTTTTTTTGTAGAGGCAGGGTTTCACTATGTTGCCCAGGCAGGATGCTCTCTTTCTTTTTTTTTTTAGTTGAGTTTTTTTTTTCCCCCCAGGGATGCTCTCTTTATGTCAAATTTGTCATCAGATTTGCTAAGAAACATGCCCACTGAAAGTGTTCATTACACTTTTCTGTTTATTTATTTATTTATTTATTTATTTATTTTTGAGACAGAGTTTCACTCTTGTTGCCCAGGCTGGAGTGCACTGGCATGATCTCGGCTAACTGCAACCTCCGCCTCCCGGGTTCAAGTGATTCTCCTGCCTCAGCCTCCCTAGTAGCTGGGATTACAGGCATGTGACACCACGCCCAGCTAATTTTGTGTTTTTAGTAGAGAGGGGGTTTCTCCATATTGGTCAGGTTGGTCTCGAACTCCCGACCTCAGGTGATCTGCCCGCCTTGGCCTCCCAAAGTGCTGGGATTATAGGCATGAGCCACCGCGCCCAGCCCACTTTTCTGTTTTTTGCAGTGACAAAACATCCCCCTACCAAACAGCTCCTTTAATGCCAGGCTCTTATTTTATTTTATTTTTGAGACAGAGTCTCAGCTCTTGTTGCCCAGGCTGGAGTACAGTGGCGCGACCTCTTCTCACTGCAACCTCTGCCTCCCGGATTCAAATGATTCTCCTGAGTAGCTGGGATTACAGGCCACCACACCTGGCTAATTTTGTATTTTTAGTAGAGACAGGATTTCACCATGTTGGTCAGGCTGGTCTTGAACTCCCGACCTCAGGTGATCTGCCCGCCTCAGCCTCGTAAAGTGCTGGGATTACAAGCATGAACCACCAAGCGTGGCCTAGTACCCTGTGTATTATGGGAAATGTAAAGAGCTGAGGAAAGTGCTGGACACACAGTAAGAGCTCAATAAAGGTTAGCTGTTTCTGCAGTTGTTCTATATTATTATTCTAGAGAGAACTGTGTGATTGTTAGTGTGGATCTGTGGTACTGCCCCCACCCCCACTCCATTAATGCAAGTCCACCTCCTTCAGGGAACTATTCAGTCAACAGGTCAGGAGGTGCTGTCCTGAAATGGGGGGCCCAAAGTCTCAATCCCACTTGGAGGGACACATTTCCACACACAGGAGGTCTCTCTGTCTTCACCTCTCAAGTCTTCAGTAGCAACTAAAATCTCAGTGTTTTTCAGAGCAGGGCCTTTCCGGGGGTACCAGCATCAGAGGGCCAGGATACAAATGTGCCAAGCTGAACTAGGCCTTCCAAATGGCCAGGGAGCCAAAAGAAATGCAGGTACCCTTGGCTGGGTGGGAAGGCAATGAGCTCAACTGAGACTCCAAACAGGGGCAGGCCTGACCAGAATCATAACAGTGGCTGCTGGTATCAGCCCTGAAGGCCTATATGCCCGGTGATTCCCTAAACAACATAGTATGACAAGTACTTACATACACACTTGTATGTACATTAGCATTTTCATTGTATGGGGGTAATATAAGTAATCTAGAGATAGTTCAAACTATATGGGAGGATATGTGTAGGTTAAATGCAAATACTATACCATCTTATATATGGTACTTAGACATCTGTGGGTTTGGTGTGTGAGGCGTCCCAGAACCAAGCCCCTACAGATAGAGGGATAACTATATTGCCCTGTAACCTGCAACCTTGCTATATTTATTAGTTTTGGTAGCTTTTTATGGATTTCCCATTAGGGCTTTTTCTTTTGAGATGGAATTTCACTCTTTTTTTTTTTTTTTTTTGAGACAGAATCTCACTCTGTTGCCTGGCCTGGAGTGCAATGGCATGATCTCGGCTCACTGCAACCTCCAATTCCCAGGTTCAAGCAATTCTCCTGCCTCAGCCTTCCGAGTACCTGGGATTAGAGGTGCCTGTCACCATGCCTGGCTAATGTTTTGTATTTTTATTAGAGATGGGGTTTCACCATGTTGGCCAGGCTGGTCCAGATGAGCCACCTGCCTCAGCCTCTTAAAGTGCTAGGATTACAGGCATGAGCCACCACGCCCGGCCCCATTAGGACATGTATGTATAGAATCATACTGGCTGTGAATATAAGTTTTATTTCTTCCTTTCTAATCGTTATTTCTTTTTTCTTTCCTTTTTTTTTTTCTTTGAGATGGAGTTTTGCTCTTGTCGCCCAGGCTGGAGTGCAATGGGACGATCTCGGCTCACTGCAACCTCTGCCTCTTGGGTTCAAGTTATTCTCCTGCCTCAGCCTCCCAAGTAGCTGGGACTACAGGCGCCCACCACCACGCCCGGCTAATTTTTTTTGTATTTTCAGTAGAGACGGGGTTTCAGCATGTTAGCCAGGATGGTCTCGATCTCCTGACCTTGTGATCTGCCCGCCTCGGCCTCCCAAAGTGTTGGGATTACAGGCGTGAGCCACTGCGCCCGGCAGCATTGAGTTTTCTACCATTATGTATGCTGCTAGTGGAACTCTGATTGTGGATGCCCTGTTATCAAACCAGGTAAGTTTCCTTTCCCTAGTTTGCTAGGAGGTTGGTTTGTTTGTAATTATGCATATGTGTTGAATATCCTTAACTGCTTTTGCTGCATCTGTTGAAATGATCATAGGGTTATGTTTCAATTTGCTAATGTGGTGAATTACACAGACTGATTTTTTTCCCCCAGTAAAGACCAGCCTGGCTATGTTGCTCAGGCTGGTCTTGAAATCCTGGACTCAAGAGACCTTCCTGCCTCAGCCTCCCAAAGTGCTGGGATTATAGGCGTGAGCTACTGAACCAGGCTGATTTTTGAATGTTAAATCAACTACAATCCTGAGATAAACCTTGTTTGGTTAGAATGTATTTATGCTTTTACTTTTTCTTTTTTTGAGATGGAGTCTCACTTTGTTGCCCAGGCTGGAGTGCAATGGTGTGATCCCAGCTGACTGCAACCTCCGCCTCCTGGGTTCAAGTGATTCTCCTGCCTCAGATTCCCAAGCAGCTGGGATTACAGGTGCCCACCACCATGCCCAGCTAATTTTTTTTTTTTTTTTTTTGAGACAAAGTCCTGCTCTGTCACCCAGGCTGTAGTGCAGCGGCACGAACTTGGCTCACTGCAACCTCCGCCTCCCGGGTTCAAGCAATTCTGCCTCAGCCTCCTGAGTAGCTGGGATTACAGGCAGGTGCCACCACACTGGCTAATTTTTGTGTTTTTAGTAGACACGGGGTTTCACCATGTTTGTCAGGCTTGTCTCGAACTCCTGACCTCGTGATCTGCCCACCTCAGCCTCCCAAAGTGCTGGGATTACAGGCGTGAGCCACCGTGCCCAGCCTAATTTTTGTATTTTTATTAAAAACAGCGTTTCACCATGTTGGTCAGGCTGGTCTCAAACTCCTGACCTCAAGTGATCCGCCGGCCTCAGCCTCCCAAAGTACTGGGATTACAGCCGTGAGTCACCGCGCCCAGCCTATTTATCCTTTTTTCTATATTACCAGGTTTGGTTTGCTAAAATTTGTTAGCTTTTGCATGTATATGCTAACAGGAATATTGGTCTAAATTTTCTTTTCTTGCAATGTCCTCCTTTGGTTTTGGTACCAGGATTATGTTGGCTTCAAAACAAGTTGGGAAATGTTTCTCTATTTTCATTTTCTTTTTTTTCTGAGACAGGGTCTCACTCTGTTGCCCAGGCTGGAGTACAGTGGCACAATCTCGGCTCACTGCAACCTCCGCTTCCCAGGTTCAAGTGATTCTTGTGCCTCAGCCTCCTGAGTAACTGGGATTACAGGTACGTGCCACCACGCCTGGCTAATTTTTGTTTTTTTGTTTTTTTTTGAGACGGAGTCTTGCTCAGTCTCCCAGGCTGGAGTGCAGTGGCCGGATCTCAGCTCACTGCAAGCTCCGCCTCCTGGGTTTACGCCATTCTCCTGCCTCAGCCTCCCGAGTAGCTGGGACTACAGGCGCCTGCCACCTCGCCCGGCTAGTTTTTTGTATTTTTTAGTAGAGACAGGGTTTCATCGTGTTAGCCAGGATGGTCTCGATCTCCCGACCTTGTGATCTGCCCGTCTCGGCCTCCCAAAGTGCTGGGATTACAGGCTTGAGCCACCGCGCCCGGCCTAATTTTTGTATTTTTAGTAGAGATGGGGTTTCGACATGTTGGCCAGGCTGGTCTTGAACTCCCGACCTCAAGTGATTCCTGTCTCGGCGTACCAAAGTGCTGGGATTATAGGTATGAGTCACTGCGCCCTGTCTGTTCCTCTATTTTCTGAAGAGTTTGTGTAAGATGGGTACTATTTCTTCCTCAAACGTTTAAAAAGAGCAAAGAACAGAGGAGATAAATAGAAAATAGCACTAAGAAGTCAGGCATGGTGGCTCACACCTGTAATCCCAGCACTGTGGGAGGCCGAGATGGGATGAAAGCTTGAGGCCAGCAGTTTGAGACCAGCCTGGGCAATATAGTGAGATCCTGTCAATACAAAAAAATAAAACAGTTAGCTGGGTATGCTGGAGTAGTCCCAGCTACTTGTGAGGCTGAGGCTAGAGGACTGCTTGAGCCCAGGGGTTCAAGGCTGCAGTGAGCCTTGATTGTGCCATTGTACTCTAGCTTGGGCAACAGTGTGAGTCCCTGTCTCAAAAATTAAAAAAGAAAATAGCACTAAAATGGTAGCCCCATACTCCAACTGTACAATAATTAAAATTAAAAGCATTCAGTAGAGAAAGGAAGCCTATTTCAACAAGTGGAGACAGAATAACTGGATTTCCATACAGGAAACATACCAGAGACTGACTTCTACACCTCACACCATAAACAATTCATTTTAAGAATTAATTAATGGCTCAAGGACGTTAGTGTAAAACTTACAACCATAAAGGTCCTAAAAGAAAATATAAGATAGTATCTTCATGACTCTGGGGTAAAAAAAAAAAAAAGATGTCCTAAACAGGACAAGGCAAATACTGAACCTAAAAAAGACAAATCCACTCCTCTTAAGATACTGTAAACTCTGTAAAGCAAACAAATAGGCAAGCAACAGATCAGAAGAAAACATTCAGGACACATGTATCTGATAAAGGACTTGTATCCAGAATGTATAAAGCAGTCCCACAACAGAACCATAAAAACAAACAAAAGACCAAAATAACAGGCAAGACTTGAAGAGCTACTTTACAAACAAAATACAAATGGCCAATAGGCACATGAAAAAATGCTGAACATCCTTAGTCAACAGAGAACTGTAAATTACAACCACAAGGATATACCACATTAGAAAGACTGACAATACCCACTGTCCGGAAGTCTATGGCACAACCATAATAACTCCCATACCTTGCTAGTTGGAGTGTAAAATGGTACAACTGCTCTGGAAAACTCAGAGCTTCTGATAAAGTTCAAAATACATCTACTTTTTATTTCCAAACTCGCAATTCCCCTCCTAAGTACTTCTCCAAGAAACACGAAAACATATGATCACAAAAACAATTGTACAAGAATGTTTATAGCAGCTTTATTTCATAACCCCAAATGGAAACAACTCAAAAGGCCATCAAAAGAACGGATATACAATCGATGGGCTATACTAAATGAAAAGGAACAAAATACTGATATATACAACTACATGAACGAATGTCAGACAGTACATTGAAGGACAGAAGCCGACAAAAAGGAGCACATGATGTATTTTTTTTTTTTTTTTTGAGACAGAGTTTCATTCTTGTCGCCCAGGCCGGAGTGCAGTGGCACGATCTTGGCTTACTGCAACTTCTGCCTCCCGGGTTCAAGCGATTCTCCTGCCTCAGCCTCCCGAATAGCTGGGATTACAGGCGCCCACCACGCCCAGTTAATTTTTGTATTTTTTAGTAGAGACGGGGCTTCACCATGTTGGCCAGGATGGTCTGGAACTCCTATCCTCAAGTAATCCGCCTGCCTCAGCCTCCCAAAGTGCAGGCGTGAGCCACCGCGCCCAGCCTGATTCCATTTTATATGAAGTTCTCCAACAGGCAAAATGGTTATGGAGATCAAAATAAAGGTGGGGTCGGGAATCGACTGGGAAGAGGGGCGATGAAACGCTTCTGGGACGATGAAATGGGTCTCTGACTTGGTAGGCATCACGCAGTGGTTAGGGCCAAAACTCATCTTCCTGTACACTTGGTCTGTGCACTGCGCTGTGTGTAAATGCCACCTCGATTTAGGAAAAAGATGACGTATGTACGGCACAAAGTGCTCGGTACGCGGCAGGTGCATGGGGAGAAACTGCGGAATGAAACAACAGCGAGCTAAGAGATGGGTAACCGGCAGAAATGAATTCCAGTTCCGCCTCCTACCGGGAAGAACCGGCTCGGGCCGGAGGGCTGCACGGAGGACCACACGGACGCCTGCAGGCCCGCCCCTTCCGCTTCACGACGTTCGGCCTGCGTCTGGAACTGGAATGGCCTAGCCCAAAGCCAGATAACAGGTAGATTGTTTTTCCGACAAATTATCAAACGATCCATTATTGCACTCTTTCAAAATTTGATTATCAGACGTACCCATTCTTTTCTTTTTTCCTCTGGAAAGATGAGATATACTCATTCTTGAAAATACCCCCGGGCTTGCCTTCTGCACACTTCTTTCCCTCCCTGTCTCACGCCATGGTAGCGTCCGCCTAGGTTGCAGGCGACCCGCGGGGTGGGGCACACCATTCAAAGAAGGGGAGGGATTGAGGTTTGCATCAAAACAAATACCCCTGCCTTTGCAAAGGCCATAACCAAGTAATCCAGAAAAAAAAAGTGCGGGCGGAGAATAACAGCCTCCCTCTGCAAGTAAAAGGAACCGGCCTAAAGGACATTTTTTCTCTCTCTCCTCCCCTCTCATCGGGTGAATAGTGAGCTGCTCCGGCAAAAAGAAACCGGAAATGCTGCTGCCAGAAGCAGAAATGTAAATGTGGAGCCAAACAATAACAGGGCTGCTGGCCCTCTCAGGTTGAGATGGTCCTCCTCGGCCTGGCGGGCAAACCCCTCGTTTAGCACTTCTCACTTCCACGACTGACAGCCTTCAATTGGATTTTCTCCATCTAGCGGAGCCAAGGGCTGGCTGGAAAGATCGCTGCAGGAAGGACAAAGGTCCGGAAGTTGTGGGACCTTAGCAGCTTGGGCTCCCCGGATCACCTCCAAATGATCATTTCGGAATGGAGCCCGAGGTTTCACTAGAATGCCATGGGCTCTAAAATATACAGCCATGAGTTCTCAATGTTTCGAGATCCAAAAGTCTCAGATCTCAATGCTTTGTGCATCTTTTATTTCAGGGATTCCCTACGCCTAGCACCGGGTAGATGTGCAAAGGAGTACCCTTTAGGCCGGCTCAAGGTTCCCCAAAGCTCCACTTCTCTGCCTAGGCGTTCAACTTTGAGTTCGGATGGTCCTAACATCCCCACCATCTACACCCAGGTCTCCCAACAATGCAACTCCTATGTTGATCCCTCTAGCCAAGCTTCCATCCCACTCACCCCCAAACTCGCTAAGTCCCCACTGCCCCACCCCCAGCCCCAGCGATTCTCCCGAGCTGAAAATGCACGGAGCCGATAGCCCGTGACTCAGGACTCATCAAGTTCAGTCAGGAGCTTACCCAATCCTCAGGGAAGCGTGTCACCGTCTTGGAAAGCACGCTCCCAGCCCGGACGCCAAGTGTCCCCGGAGCCCCGCAGCTACCTGCTGCCTGGATGGTGGCTCTAGACTTTTGAGAAGCTCAAAACTTTTAGCGCCAGTCGAGCACATGGGAGGGGAAAACCCCAATCCCATCAACCTCTGCGAGGCTCCTGGCACAAAGCTGGACAGTCGCCATGACAAGTAAGGGCAAGTAATCCGCCCGCCGGAGGAAGCAAAGGAAATGGAACTGGGGAGGAGGATGCAGAGAGAGTCAGGATTCTCGCCGAACTGGTGCCGTAGATACTAACATTTTGGGGTGGAAAATTCTACAAGCCAGAGCTGTGAGGGCAGAATTGGTGGAAACCATTTTGGAGGAATCCTGCGCTGTGTCAAATATGAAGGGTGGAAGGAAGAAAGTTTTTGCGTTTGCTCTCAGCTGGATCCTTTCTTCTCAACAGCTAAAATGTAATTTTTTAGGAAGGCTTTCCTTAATATCTCACGCTAACGTTTCTCCCACATACTTTGTATCACACCATCTTGTTTAATCTTCACAATACTTATCACTCTGAAAATATTTGTTAATTGCTTTCAGTACATGGAAACGTAAGCTTTATGAGGATATAGAATTTTTCTACTATCTTATTTATTGTTGTATTCCTCAGTGCCTATATCAGTCCTGGGTAGCAAGTAAGAGCTCGATAAGTAAATACTTTTTGAATGAAGGAAGAGAGAAAGGTCTGGAGCCTGGAGAACGCGATGAAAAGAGGTGCAAGACCTGCAGCGCCCTCTGCAGGCGGCGGGGGATGGTGCAGGTGCTTTAAGAATTACCGCGGGACTCGGTAGGGGGAGCGCAGGCGCTTCTCCCCAAGATAGAAGCGTTTAGACTACAACTCCCAGCAGCCACGAGAAGCCCTAGGGCTTGATGGGAACGGGAAACCTTATAACCTTTCACGTCCCGGCTCCGCGGGTTCCGTGGGTCGCCCGCGAAATCTGATCCGGGATGCAGCGGCCCAATCGGAAGGTGGGCCAAAATCCCGCGACAGCAAGAGGCTCGTAGCGACCTGCGGTGCTAAGGAACGCAGTGCTTTCAAAATTGGCGTCCGCTGTTCGCCTCTCCTCCCGGGAGTCTTCTACCTCCTCCCAGAAGCGGAAGGAAGCACAGGTGGGTTTCATTAGCTCTGCATCGGATCCGTGAGAACTTCGACGCCATCCTGGCTGAGGCTAATGTCCGCTGTGCTTCCTCTGCAGTATGAAAACTTTGGAGACTCAACCGTTAGCTCCGGACTGCTGTCCCTCAGACCAGGATCCAGCTCCGGCCCATCCTTCTCCCCACGCTTCCCCGATGGATAAAAATGCGGACACTGAACTGATGCCACCGCCTCTCGAAAGGGAGGATCCGCCCCGGTTGTCTCCAGATCCTGTGGCTGGCTCAGCTGTGTCCCAGGAGCTAGGGGAGGGGGACCCAGTTTCTCTCTCCACTCCCCTGGAAACAGAGTTTGGTGCTCCTAGTGAGTTGAGTCCTCAAATCGAGGAGCAAGAACTTTCTGAAAATACGAGACTTCCTGCAGAAGAAGCAAACGGGAGCCTTTCTGAAGAAGAAGCGAACAGGCCAGAGTTGGGGTCTGAAGAAGCCATGGAAGATGCCTCTGGGGAACCCGCTGCAGAGGACGAGGGAGACACGTAAGTTGTGATGGCAGTGGAGTGTGGAGTCTGGGGAGATGAAGTGTGAGGTCGACCTGTCCTCTGGTCCTCAGAACCACTTCTCTAGGCCCCTGCCTCCTTTGCTTGGCGACCCAGGTTTGTTGTCCCCCATCTTCCTTTCAGTGCTTGGAACTACAGCTTCTCCCAGCTGCCTCGATTTCTCAGTGGTTCCTGGTCAGAGTTTAGCACCCAACCTGAGAACTTCTTGAAAGGCTGTAAGTGGTAAGGATAACAACGGGGCAGGGAGCTGACCACCGCCGAGATTTTCACCGTAAAACAGTCCGGTTATCTAGGAGAGGGATGCCCCAGAGCTGGGAGAAGGAGCACGTAGCCCTTTTAGACTGAACTTACATTTTATCTAGCAGTGTGTGTCTTCTCCTTCCCTCAAGGATTCAGGGGGGCTTACCTACCCCAGAGGTAGGCTCAGCCCTAGACCTACACTTGAAAAGCATAGGTCTGGCCAGCTTTCTAACTCTTTCCTGTTTCTAGGGCTCCTGACGGTTCCTGCATCTTGACCAATAGTGCTGATAACATCTTGCGAATTTATAACCTGCCCCCAGAGCTGTACCACGAGGGGGAGCAGGTGGAATATGCAGAAATGGTAAGGACTGGGGCTAACTCTGCCTCTTCATCAGTGCTGCACATTTAAGTCCTTCATGGAGATGGAGAAAGTGTAGTCCAAGTGCTTCCTGTTCACAAACGGGACTGTTTTTCAAGATGTTTCCACATGTAGCGTTTTCTGCCCTGAATTCTGAAGTTATTTAGAGAGACGTTTACCCTTTCTTTAATTAGGAATCTGTGTTTTTCGCTAAAAAGTAGTGAATTTCTTGTGGCAGTATATATGTATTTATATTTATTATTTTTTTGAGACAGGGTTTTGCTCTGAAACCCAGGCTGGAGTGCCGTAGTGCGATCTCAGCTCACTGCAACCTCTGCCTTCTGGGTTCAAGCGATTCTCCTGCCTCAGTCCCCAGAGTAGCTGGTACTTCAGGTGCATGCCATCACACTCGACTCATTTTTGTATTTTTAGTAGAGATGGGGTTTCGCCATGTTGGGCAGGCTGATATCAAATTCCTGACCTCAGATGATCCGCCCACCTTGGCCTCCCAAAGTGTGGGGATTACAGGCGTGAGTCACCGTGCCCAGCCTATAGATATTTATTGATTGACTACTGATACATGTTAGTCACTGTGCTGGGATAAAGTGGTGGACAAGACATGAAAGGCTGGTTTGCTTTCTCTGTGGGAGATAGACAACAAATACGTAAACCAGCAGGCATCAGGACCAAGATGATAATAAATGCTCTGAAGGAAATACACAGAATGAAGAGAGACTAACTAGAGGAAAGCACATTGCATAAAATGGTCAGGAAGAAGCTCTCTGAAAAGGAGGCATTTGAACTAAGACCTGAAGGAGGATAAGGGGTCAGTCACGTGAACACTTCTGGAAAGAGCTTTCCAGAAACTGGCAATGATAGTATAAACACCCAGAACTGGGAAATAGCTTTGTGTGTTAAAAGACCAGAAAGGCCCGGCATGGTGGCTCACACCTGTAATCCCAGCTACTTGGGAGGCCGAGGTGGGCAGATCACTTGAGGCCAGGAGTTCGAGACCAGCCTGGCCAATATGGCAAAACCCCATCTCTACTAAAAATACAAAAATTAGCTGCATGTGGTGGCACACGCCTGCAATTCCAGCTACTCGTGTGGCTGAGGCAGGAGAATCTCTTAAACTCGGGAGGTGGAGGCTGCAGTCAGACAAGATTGTACCACTTCAGCCTGGGTGACAGAGTGAGACTCCATCTCAAAAAACAACAAAACAGACTGGGCTCGGTGGGTCACACCTGTAATCCCGGCACTTTGGGAGGCTGAGGCAGACAGATCACCTGAGGTCAGGAGTTCGAGACCAGGCTGGCCAACATGGCAAAACCCCGTCTCTACAAAAATACAAAAATTAGCTGGATGTGATGATGGGTGCCTATAATCCCAGCTACTTGAGAGACTGAGGCAGGAGAATCACTTGAACCCGAGAGGTGGAGGTTGCAGTGAGCCGAGATCACGCCACTGCACTCCATCCTGGGCGACAGAGTGAGACTCCATCTCAAAAGAAGCAAACACAAAATAAAAAACCCAGAATGCTAGTATGGCCAGACTGAGGCAAGTGAGGGAGATAGAGGGGCGAGGACAGAGAATAGCAGCCACGTTGTGTTGGGTCTTATGGGTGAGGCATTTGGAGTTTATTTGGGAAGTCGTGAGAGAGGGTTTTTTTTTTTTTTTTTTTTTTGAGATGAGTCTTCCTCTTGTTGCACAGGCTGGAATACAGTGGCGCGATCTTGGCTCACTGCATCCTCTGCCTCCTGGGTTCAAGTGATTCTCCTGTCTCAGCCTCCTGAGTAGCAGAGATTATAGGCGTGTGCCACCATGCCTGGCTAATTTTTTTTTTTTTTGAGATGGCGTCTCACTCTGTTGCCCAGGCTGGAGTGCAGTGGCGCGATCTTGGCTCACTGCAACCTCTGCCTCCTGGATACAGGTGATTCTCCTGCCTCAGCCTCCCAAGTAGCTGGGATTACAGGCGCCCACCACCACGGCCCAGCTAATTTTTGTATTTTTTTTTAACACAGATGGGGTTTTACCATATTGGCCAGGCTAGTCTCGAACTCCTGACCTTTGATCCGCTGGTCTTGGCCTCCCAAAGTGTTTGGAAACAGGTGTGAGCCACTGTGCCTGGCCTTTTTGTATTTTTAGTACAGACAGGTTTTGCCATATTAGCATGGCTGGTCTTGAACTCCTGACTTCAGGTGATCCACCCACCTCGGCCTTCCAAAGTGCTAGGATTACAGGGGTGAGCCACCGTGCTGGGCCATGAGAGAGGTTTTTTTTTTTTTTTTTGACAGTCTCGCTCTGTTGGCCATGCTGGAGTGCAGTGGCACGATCTCAGCTTACCACAACCTCCGCCTCCCAGGTTCAAGCAATTCTCCTGCCTCAGCCTCCCGAGTAGCTGGGATTACAGGCGTGTGCCACCACGCCTGGCTAATTGTTTTGTATTTTTTTAGTAGAGATGGGATTTCACTGTATTGGCCAGGCTGGTCTGAGCTCCTGACCTTGTGATCCGCCCACCTCAGACTCCCAAAGTGCTGGGATTATAGGCATGAGCCACCACGCCTGGCCGAGAGTTTTAAAACAGAAGAGTGAATGGTTTATGGGTGGGCAAGAGTGAAATCCGGGGCCAGGCATGGTGACTCATGCCTGTAATCCCAACATTTTGGGAGGCTTAGGTGGGTGGATCACCTGAGGTCAGGAGTTTGAGACCAGCCTGGCCAACATGGTAAAACCCTGTCTCTCCTAAAAATATAAAAATGAGCTGGGGCTGGGCGTGGTGGCTCACGCCTGTAATCCCAACACTTTGGGAGGCTGAGGCGGGTGGATCACCTGAGGTCAGGAGTTCAAGACCAGCCTGACCAACATGATGAAACCCCATCTCTACTAAAAATACAAAAAGTCAGCCGGGCGTGGTGGCAGGCGCCTGTAATCCCAGCTACTCTGGAGGCTGAGGCAGGAGAATTACTTGGACCAAGGAGACGGAGGTTGCGGTGAGCCGGGATCGTGCCACTGCACTCCAGCCTGGGTAACAAGAGTGAAACTCCATCTCAAAAAAAAAAAAAAAAAGAAAGAAAGAAAGAATGCTGATGGAGGAGGAGAGGAGAAGGCCCAGCAGAGCCTTGAGTGCCTGAATGCTCCAGCGCAGGGAGGTGGAGACTGATTCATGCTGCTGAGAGATAGAGTGAGGCGAATTTAGAGAATGACCCAAGAGACATTAGTGACCTTGACAAGAGCACTTTCAGGGAAGTGATGGAGGCAGAATCTGATCAGGATGGGTGGAAGAAAAGTATAGCCAATCTTTTTTTTTCTTTTGAGATGGAGTCTTGTGCTGTTGCCTGGGTGGGAGTACAATGGCATGATCTCGGCTCACTGAACCTCTGCCTCCCGGGTTCAAGCGATTCTCCTGCCTCAGCCTCCTGAGTAGCTGGGGTTACAAGTGCACACCACTACGCCCAGGTAATGTTTTGTATTTTTAGTAGAGATGGGGTTTCACTCTTGGCCAGGCTTGTCTCGAACTCCTGACCTTGTGATCCACCTGCCTCGGCCTCCCAAAGTGCTGGAAGTACAGGTGTGAGCCACCGTGCCCGGCCTAGGCAATTCTCTGGGAAAGTTTTGCTGTGAAAGGGAGCCAAGAAATGGATCGGTGATCGGAAGGGAAGCGATGCCAAAGAAGGGTTTATGGGGTGCTTCTCTGACATCAGGAATAGTTCTGTAGAGAGGGAGGGATTGATGCTATAGGAGAGAGGGGGGATAACAAAACTCCTGAGTGGCTGGGTGAAGACAAGACAGGAGCTAGAGCACGTTAAAGGACTTGACTTTGATAGGCACAGAATCCTTCCTTGCAATAGAAGGAAAGGTGGAGGAGCATTCAGAAGCTGCTGTTTGGCAGTTGGAAGATCTGAGTGGTTTTTGTGCTGAGACAAGGTCTCTCTCCATTTCCCAGACAGGAATGCAGTGGTGTGATCACAACTCACTTCAGCCTCAACTTCCTGGGCTTAAGCAATCCTCCTGCCTCAGCCTCCTGAGTAGCTGGGATCACAGGTGTGTGCCACCATACCCAGCTAGGTTTTAAATTTTATTTTTAGAGACGGAGTCTTGTGATGTTGCCCAGACTAGTCTCAAACTCCGGGCCTCAAACAATCCTTCCACTTCATCCTCCCAACGTGCTAAGATTATAGGCATGAGTGTGCCTGGCCCAGATTTGAGTGTTTCTGTCTCTTGGCTTCTGAATTCTCAGTGAAACATAAAGAGAGATTTTCAGCCAAAGGAAGAGGGTCTGTGCAGAGAGAGAAGATATGAAATGATCTGTCCTAGAGAATAGAAAATCAGAGCCGGGCACAGTGGCTCATGCCTGTAGTCCCAGCACTTTGAAAGGCTAAAGCAGGAGGATCACCTCGGGTCAGGAGCTCAACAGCAGCCTGGGTAATACAGCAAGATCCTATCTCTACAAAGCATTTAAAAAATGGTTGGGTATGATGGTGTGTGCCTGTACTCCCAGTTCCTTGGGAGGCTGAGGCAGAAGGATTGCTTGAACCCAGAAGTTCAAGGCTACAGTGCAGTGAGCTATGATTGTGCCCTATACCCCACCCTAGGTGATGGAGTGAGACCCTGTCTCAAAAAAAAAAAACAACAAAAGAAAGAAAATTAGACCCACCAAGGTATGTGGCAGTTGTGCTGCTCTTCGCTCAGTGCCCAGTAGAGGTCTGTTGCCATTAATTTGAAATGAGACCGGTTAGTGTGACTGTGCATCTTCCCTGGCAAGTTAAATGACTATAGTTTCTCTGTTTGTAAAATGGGGATAATTATAATAGCACCTGCCTCACAGGGTTGTGAGAATTAAAAGAATCAGTAATGAATTAAAGCACTTAGGGCCGGGCATGGTGGCTCACACCTGTAATCCCAGCACTTTGGGAGGCCGAGGCAGGTGGATAGCCTGAGGTCAGGAATTTGAGACCAACCTGGCCAACATAGTGAAACCCTGTCTTTACTAAAAATACAAAAATTAGCCAGGCTTAGTGGCAGGCACCTGTAATCCCAGCTACTTGGGAGATTTGAGGCAGGAGAATTGCTCGAACGCAGGAGGCGGAGGTTGCAGTGAGCCGATGACACCACTGCACTCCAGTCTGGGCAACAGAGCAAGATCCAGTCTCAAAAAAAAATAATAAAATTAAACAAAAAAGCACTTAAAACAGCACCTGGCATATAGTAAGTGTTCAGTAAACACTAGTAGTCCCTGGTATCAGTTGCATGCAAGCCAAGAATAGGAGGATGGTCTGGTTGAGGTTTACCAGGAGAGAAAAACAAACCCTTGTCTTTCTCGAGAGTGTCTTCAAGGGTGTGCATGCCATGGTGGACTAGAATCTTAAGTGGGTAAGGAACTGGACTGTAAATGTGTTTTTGATGAAGCTGAATAAATTGTCATGGTAGAAATAACAGAGCAGGGTCAGGCGTGGTGGCTCACGCCTGTAATCCCGACACTTTGGGAGGCCGAGGCGGGTGGATCACCATAAGGTCAAGAGTTTGAGACCAGTCTGGCCAACATGGTGAAACCCTGTCTCTACTAAAAAAAAATACAAAATTAGTCAGGCATGGTGGTGATTGCCTGTAGTCTCAGCTACTTGGGAGACTGAGGCAGGAGAATTGCTTGAACCCGGGAGGCGGAGGTTGCAGTGAGCCGAGATCTCACCACTGCACTCCAGCCTGGGCGACAGAGCGAGACTCCATCTCAGAAACAAAAACAAGAACCCCCACAAAAAAACAAGAATGATAACAGGACTGTTTGTGGGCAGTGAGATGGCGAACCAGGCGGTAGAGTCTTAGTGGTTGAGGGAGGGTGATAAAACAGGGGAAGCTAGCCTGATGACAAGAACTGCAGAGGAGCTGGGGTTTGACAGCAGGGGGCATAATGACACCCAGCCACCTCTTGTCCTTGAAGTGTGTACTGGGGACAGCTGGCCGTGAGCATTAAAGCCATCTCAGCTTGAGAGGGCTGGGGGGGATTGCTAGGGCCAGGCAAGTGCAGGGGCAAATGGATCATTCTGAGGAGAAGATGAGAAATATGGGAGAGTGTTATTATTTATTTATTTTATTAGAGATGGAGTCTCGCTCTGTTGCCCAGGCTGGATAGAGTGCAGTCGCAATCATAGCTCATACAGCCTTGAACTCCTCCCGAGTAGCTGAGACTATAGGCCATGCCACCATGCTCAGCTAATTTTTGTACTTTCTGTAGAAATGAGGTCTCGCTGTGTTGTCCAGGCTGGTCTCAAACTCCTGGCTTCAAGCAATTCTCCTGCCTTGGCCTCTCAAAATGTTGGGATTACAGGCATGAGCCACTGTGCCCAGCTGGTTTTTAGATCCTTGAGTAGGAATTTCAGTGGGTTTGGGGCCGATTAGGGTGTGTGTGGAGCAGTATACAGGTCATGGTGATGCCAGATGACCCAGAAGACCAGGACTTCTCTCTGTAGTGCTTGAGGTTAATAGGAGGATGGGGCAGAGGTGAGTCTTTTTGTTTTGTTTTTTGAGACAGGGTCTCACTCTTGCTCAGGCTGGAGTGCAGTGGGCAGTGGCGCGATCTCAGCTCACTACAACCTCCGCCTCCCAGTTTCAAGTGATTCTCATGCCTCACCCTCCCAAGTAGCTGGGGCTACAGGCGTGCGCCACCACGCCCAACTTAATTTTTGTATTTTGAGTAGAGACGGGATTTCTCCATGTTGCCCAGGCTGTTCTCAAACTCCTGTCCTCAAGTGATCCGCGGCAGGGCTGAGTCTTGTTGGCTCGTTAAGAAAGGTGCTCAGTTCCAAGGCTGGTCCTGAGTGCTTACCTGGCATGCAACTCTTTAAGGCTGGAGGCTGTAGACATTGGAGTTCTCTGTGCAAACTGTAAGGTGATCTAAGCCCTAAACCCTGGTTCCTCAGGGCCGGGGGTGGTGGTGCAGCCGGTGCAGCCATGTTAAAAGAGTTCAGGAGGTGAGAGGTTGTTTCAAGGCAGGGATAGTTAGAAGAGACTCTGGAAATGTGGGGCGGGGCGGGGAGGGGGGTGCTGAGTTTTGCGAAAACTTGTTTAAGAGAAATGGGAATGTTAAAAAAAGAAAAAAATCGTCATTACCTGCCACTGCAGAATTTAGCCCTCTGAATTTTTCTACATTTCTTTCTAAGCTCTGTCCGAGTACTGAAAGCTTTTATGGGTTGTAATCATATAGTACATGGTTTTATACTTTCGTTTTTTCCTTTTAACAATCATATCCTAAATGTTTTTTGTGGTAGTCTTCACTGTTATGATGTTTAATGGTGTGTGATATTGCATTGAGTGCTTATGATAATTTTCTTACCTCTTCTCCTGTTTTGGACATTTGGGTTGTTTCCAGGATTATTATATTATAAATGATTCTTCAGTGAACAAATTATCTTCATGTATTTTGAGGGAGGTTCTTTTGTCAAGATAATTTTTTTTTTTTTTTTTTGAGACAGAGTCTTGCTCTGTCACCCAGGCTGGAGTGCAGTGGCATGATCTTGGCTCACTGAAACCTCCTCCTCCCGGGTTCAAGCGATTCTCCTTCCTCAGCCTCCTGAGTAGCTGGGATTACAGGCGTGTGCCACCATGCCTGGATAATTTTTGTATTTTTAGTAGAGACGGGGTTTTACCATTTTGGCCAGGCTGGTCTCTACTCCTGACCTCAAGTGATCCATCCACCTCTGCCTCCCAGAGTGTTGGGATTACAGGTGTGAGCCACCACACCTAGTCTTAAGATAAATTTTATGAATAAGAAATATCCTAGGACAATATCAGCTTTTTTTAATATATCTTGCAATACAGATAGTCAATTTGTTTTCTTTTTTTTTTTGAGACAGAGTCTTGCTCTGTGGCCCAGGCTGGAGTGCAGTGGTATGACCTTGCCTCACTGCAACCTCTGTCTCCCAGTTCAAGCGATTCTCCTGCCTCAGCTTCCCAAGTAGCTGGGATTACAGGCACGCACCACCACACCAGGCTAATTTTTGTATTTTTAGTAGAGATGGGGTTTCACCATGTTGGCCAGGCTGGTCTCAAACTCCCGACCTCAAGTGTTCCACCCACTTCCGCTTCCTAAAGTGCTGGGATTACAGACGTGAGCCACCGCTCCTGGCCAGTGAGTTTGTTTTCAAAAGATTTTTGTGGCTGGTGTGGTGGCTCATGCCTATAATCCCAGCACTTTGGGAGGCCAAGGTGGGAGGAATGCTTGAGCCCAGGAGTTTGAGACCAGCCTTGGTAACACAGCCAGATCCTGTCAAAAAAGTTGGGCCTGTGGTCCCAGCTACTTGGGAGGCTGAGGTGGGAGGATCGCTTGAGCCTGAGAGGGTAAGGCTGCCATGACCTTTGATCGTACCATTGTACTGGATGACAGAGCAAGACTGTCTCAAAACAACTGACCAAAAACTTTTTGTGCCTTATTTATTTATTTATTTTTTCCTGCTAGTGTACCAGTTCTATCGCAACCTTACTCAGTAGGTGTTTTCATTTTTAGTGTCTATAAGTTTAGCATTTGAAATAGATAAAATTTCTTTCTTTTCTTTTTTTTTTTTTTTTTGAGGCGGAGTCTCTCTCTGTCTCCCAGCTGGAGTGCAGTGGCCTGATTGGCTCACTGCAAGCTCCGCCTCCCGGGTTCATGCCATTCTCCTGCCTCAGCCTCCCAAGTAGCTGGGACTACAGGCGCCCGCCACCACGCCCGGCTAGTTTTTTGTATTTTTAGTTGAGATGGGGTTTCACCACATTAGCCAGGATGGTCTCCATCTCCTGACCTCGTGATCTGCCCGCCTCGGCCTCCCATAGTGCTGGGATTACAGGCGTGAGCCACCGCGCTCTGCCTGAAATAGATAAAATTTCTATAGGTCAGAAAATTGGGGAAGGGCATATTTGGGTAATTCCATATACTTGTGTGTACTGAGTCTTCTTCCCAATATAGTTTCTCGGTTTTTCTCCTTTATTTTCTACCTTTTCACAGAACTTTCTGTAAGTGTTATTTCCAACTCCCCAGCGTCTTTCCTGAGACTTGCCCTGCCCCATGGCTCTTGCGGGAAGCCTCTACTCCTCGTCTCGCCCTCTCCAGGAGACACTTTGCATCCTCTGCGCCCTACATCTCTCAGGGTGGGGCCGGGGAGCAGCTTCTTCATCCCAAATGCTGTAGCCACACAATTGCTCTTTCGTCTTGGTGAAACTTTTTCCTTTGAGGCTTATGCTGACTGTCTCTCCCGCTGTACAGCCTTCCTGTGCTCTCCAGTTCTCCCACCGTTTTGGTGACCTCAGGTATCCAAGCCAGAAGCCAGGGTCTCTGTCATCCTTTAATCTCCCTTTTCCTAACCCCTCACATCCAATTACTTCCCAAATCCCATCAAGTCCGCTTAATCTTCCTAATCCACCCACATCTGTCCATCCCACTGCCTCTACTTTAATTCAAGGTCTTATTATTTTGGGCCTATATTGCTGAAACAGTCTCCTGCCTCCTTTTGCTCATTAAAACCATCTTTATTGACTGCCGATTCTACACCAGGTGCTGGGGAAGCAGTGGTGAGAGCAAGGCAGATGTGATTCTCTCCTTCTCTGATAGGTTTGACGGAAAGGGAGTGAGAAGCACCCAGGGCTACAGGAAAGTGGAGCAGGGACGCCTTGCTTAGCTGGAGGGGTTAGGGAAGCGTCCCAGAGGAAGAAGCATCTAAGAGACCTGAAGGATGACTAGGATTCAGCCAGGAGGAGTCGTTGGGGGAGATGAAGGAAGAATATTCCAGACTTGGAGTCTAGGACATGTGAAAGCCAGTGGGTTGAAAGTGTGGCGAGTTGGCACTTTATGGGACCTGAGAGTCAAAATGGCGGGACCCAGATTTTTTTTTTTTTTTTTAAATGGAGTCTCGCTCTGTCGCCCAGGCTGGAGTGCATCGGTGCAATCTCAACTCACAGCAAGCTCCGCCTCCCGAGTTCACGCCATTCTCCTGCCTCAGCCTCCCAAGTAGCTGGGACTACAGGCGCCCGGCACCACGCCCGGCTAATTTTTTGTATTTTTAGTAGACACGGGGTTTCACCACGTTAGCCAGGATGGTCTCGATCTCCTGACCTTGTGATCCGCCCGTCTCGGCCTCCCAAAGTGTTGGGATTACGGGCGTGAGCCACTGCGACTGGCCGGGACTCAGAGATTTTTAAGGGAATGAGCAGATAGAGATGAGCCTTGAGAGGTGGGTCGGGGGTAGCAGCGTGGTAATGGAAGGCTAGGAGGAGGAACTGGCAAGATCTGGTATTGGGTTGGACCAGGAGTGAAAAGGAAGTGAAGAGTGGTAGCAGTCAAGGCTGGTGCTCAGATTTCAGGATTGAGCACTGATGTAGAGTCCAGGAGGAACGGCAGGTTTGATGGTGGCGGATGCTAGGCCCATTATGGACAAATTGAGTTTGAGCAACCTGTGGGATGATCAAGTGGCAGTTGGATATATGGGTTCAGAGTATAGAGGTGGACGCTGAAGTCCTGGCTGGTTGACATCAGCCTGAGGCCCCTCAGACAACTGACGAAGGACAGTGTTCAGACTATTTATCTCTCACAAATCAGTAAGAAAAAGAGGGCTGGATGCGGTGGCTCACGCCTGTAATCCCAGCACTTTGGGAGGCCAAGGCAGGCTGTTCACCCGAGGTCAGGAGTTCAAGACCAGCCTGACCAACATGGCGAAACCCTGTCTCTACTAAAAATACAAAAATTAGCTGGGCATAGTGGCAGGCGCCTGTAATTCCAGCTACTCAGGAGGCTGAGGCAGGAAAATTGCTTGAACCTGGGAGGTGGAGGTTGCAGTGAGCCGAGATTGCGCCACGGCACTCAGCCTGGGAGATAGAGCGAGATTCTGCCTCCAAAAAAAAAAAAAAAAAGAAAAAGACAACAACTGGCCAGGCACAGTGGCTCACACCTGTAATCCCCACTTTGGGAGGCCAAGGTAGGCAGATCACTTGAGGCTGGGAGTTTGAGACCAGCCTGGCCAACATGGTGAAACCCCATCTCTGCTAAAAAGGATAAAAATTAGCCGGGCCTGGTGGTTAATAACGCCTGTAGTCCCAGCTACTTGGGAGGCTGTTAGAGTTGCTTGAACCCAGGAGACAGAGGTTGTAGTGAGCGGAGATTGTGCCACTGCCCTCCAGCTTGGGGAACACAGAAAGACTGTCTCAAAAAAAAAAAAAAAAAAAGAGAAAAGAAAAGGAAAGAAAGAAAATGGGTAAAATTTATGAAAAGGTGTACCTAAATGGCCAGTAAACATAGAGGAAATAATCTAACCTCTCTTATAGTAATGATGGAAATACAAATTTATGCTGTAATGAAATGCCATTTTACCACCTTCAAATTAAGAAAAATGTAACAGTCTGGTAATACCAAGAGGATAAAGAACAATAGATACTTTTTTTTTTTTTTTTTTTGGAGACATGATCTTGCTCGGTTGCCCAGGCTGGAGTGCAGTGGTGCGAACATGGTGCACTGCAGCCTCAAACTCCTGGGGTCAAGCAGTCCTCCTGCCTCACTCTCCCAAACAGATGGGACTACAAGTATGCCAACATGCCTGATGGATTGTTAAATTTTTTGTAGAATTAGGGTCTTGCTATATTGCCCAGGCTAGAATAGAGACTCTTATATGCTGCTGGTGGGAGAGGACGTTGGGATAAGTGCTTTGGGAAAGAAATTGACATTATAGTATCTTACAGAGTTGACAAAGTGCATAGCATAGAGACCAGTAATTTTACTCTTCAGCAGAAACTGTAGAGAAACCCTTCTACATGTGTACAGAATGTTAAAGCATACTAGCCAAAAAATGGAAAAACCATCAGTGACACTAAAGAGAAGGGTAAATCAGTTTGACTATATTCATGAGTGGAGTACTATACAGCAGTGAAAATGCATGAATTACAGCAAACTGTGTTTCCATGGTTAAAGCTTCCTATCACAGAGGGATGTATATGATATGATACCATTCCTATTAAGTCTAGGCCGGGCATGGTGGCTCATGCTTGTAATCCCAGTGCATTGAAAGGCTGAGGTGGTTCGATTGCTCGAAGCCAGGAGTTTTAGACCAGCCTGAGCAACACAGACCCCTGTCTCTACAAAAAAAAATTTAAAAAATTAGCCAGGCACGCTGGGTGTGGTGCCTCATGCCTGTAAGCCTAGCACTTGGGAGACTGAGGCGGGGGGATCACGAGATCAGGAGTTCAAGACCAAGCTGGCGAAGATGGTGAAACCCTGTCTCTACTAAAAATACAAAAAAATTAGCCGGGCGTGATGGCAGGCGCCTGTAATCGTAGCTACTTGGGAGGCTGAGGCAGAAGTTGCAGTGAGCTAAGACTGCACCACTGCACTCCAGCCTGGGCGACAGAGCGAGACTCCGTCAAAAAAAAAAAAAAAAAAAAAAAAATAAATAAATAAATAAATAAATAAATAAGCCAGGTATAGTGGCTTGTGCTTATATTCCCAGTTACTATGGATGCTGAGGCCAGCAGATTGTTTGCTTGAGCCCAGGAGTTTGAGGTTTCAGTGAGATGATTGCGCCACTGTTCTCCAGACTAGGCAACAGAGTAAGACCTGGTCTCTAAGAAAACAAAAAATTGGCCGGGCGCAGTGGCTCAAGCCTGTAATCCCAGCACTTTGGGAGGCCGAGACGGGCAGATCACGAGGTCAGAAGATTGAGACCATCCTGGCTAACACAGTGAAACCCCGTCTCTACTAAAAAATACAAAAAACTAGCTGGGCGAGGTGGCAGGCGCCTGTAGTCCCAGCTACTCGGGAGGCTGAGGCAGGAGAATTGCATAAACCCGGGAGGCGGAGCTTGCAGTGAACTGAGATCGCGCCACTGCACTCCAGCCTGGGCGACAGAGCAAGACTCCGTCTCAAAAAAAAAAAAAAGAAAACAAAAATTAAGTCTAAAGACCTGTAAGACAATGTTAGATACTGTTTTTTTTCCCATAGTATCTCTCCTAGGCTGGGCGCAGTGGCTCACACCTGTAATCCCAGCATCTTGGGAGGCTGAGTCAGGGAGATCACTTGAGGCCAGGAGTTTGAGACCAGCCTGGCCAACATGGCAAAACCCCATCTCTACTAAAAATACAAAAAATTAGCCGAGCATGGAGGTGAACTCCTGCAATTCCAGCTACTCAGAAGGCTGAGGCACAAGAATTGCTTGAACCCCGGAGGCAGAGGTTGCAGTGAGCTGAAATTGTGCCACTGCACTCAGCCTGGGTGACAGAACGAAACTCTGCCTAATAAAGAAATAAATAAATATTCCTAAGGAAATGTGTGACAGTGATAAATTCAGGATAGTGTTTACCTCTGAGGGAGAATTTCTGTTAGGAAAGGGGTTTAAACATATTTTTTTCTTCAGCTGGATGGACGGGTCACAGGGTTGTTTTTTAATAAGGTACTTTGCATGTTTGAACTGTTTACTTTTTTTTTCTTTATTTTTGTAGGGAGGTTTTTTTTTGTTTCTGTTTTTGTATTTTTGAGATAGCATCTCACTCTGTCACCCAGGCTGGAGTGCAGTGGCACGATTTCAGCACACTGCAGTCTCTACCTCCTGGGCTCAAGCAATTCTCATGCCTCAGCCTCCCTAGTAGCTGGGACTACAGGTATGCGCTACCATGCCCAGCTAATTTTTTTTTTTCTTGTAGAGACAGTGTTTTACCATATTGCCCAGGCTGGTCTTGAACTCCTGGGCTCAAGCGATTTGGCTGCCCCAGCCTCCCTAAGTGCTAGGATTACAGGTGTGAGCCACTGCGCCCGGCCGATGTCCCCTCCCCTCCCCTGCCGTCCCCTCCCCTTCCCGGCAGTGTCTCTCTGTGTCACCTAGGCTGGAGTGCAGTGGTGCGATCTCAGCTCACTGCAACCTTTGCCTCCTGGGTTCAAGGGATTCTCCTGCCTCAGCCTCCAGAGTATCTGAGATTACAGGCACCCGCCACCACGCCCGGCTAATTTTTGTACTAATATTTTTTTAAAGAATCAAATGGCACCTAGCATGTACTCAGTAAGTATTTGAATAATTGGTTGGTTCTTTGTCTCTGGGTTGGGGTATTATTATTTGTTTCTTCCTCTCTAAGTGTTTATTTTATTTATTTTTTTTTTTTGAGACGGAGTCTCGCTCTGTCACCCAGGCTGGAGTGCAGTGGCCGGATCTCAGCTCACTGCAAGCTCCGCCTCCCGGGTTCACGCCATTCTCCTGCCTCAGCCTCCCAAGTAGCTGGGACTACAGGCGCCTGCCACCTCGCCCGGCTAAGTTTTTTTTTTTTTGTATTTTTTAGTAGAGACGGGGTTTCACTGTGTTAGCCAGGATGGTCTCGATCTCCTGACCTCGTGATCCGCCCGTCTCGGCCTCCCAAAGTGCTGGGATTACAGGCTTGAGCCACCGCGCCCGGCCCTCTCTAAGTGTTTATAAAGAAAAAGTATGAGGCCGGGCACGATGGTTCACACCTGTAATCCCAGCACTTTTGGAGGCCGAGGCGGGGGGATCACCTGAGGTCAGAAGTTTGAGACCAGCCTGGCCAATATGGTGAAACCCCGTCTCTACTAAAAAAAAAATACAAAATTAGCCAGGCATGGTGGTGCCTGTTCTGTCTCAAAAAAAAAAAAAAAAAAAAAAAAAAGGCTGGGTGCGGTGGCTCACACCTGTAATCCCAGCACTTTGGGAGGCCGAGGCAGGAGGATCACGAGGTCAGGAGATCGAGACCATCCTGGCTAACACGGTGAAACTCCGTCTCTACTAAAAATACAAAAAATGAGCCGAGCTTGGTGGCGGGCGCCTGTAATGCCAGCTACTCGGGAGGTTGAGGCAGGAGAATGGTGTGAGCCCAGGAGGCAGAGCTTGTGGTGAGCCGAGATCGCGCCACTGCACTGCAGCCTGGGGGACACAGCGAGACTCCGTCTCAAAAAAAAAAAAAAGGTATGAATCTATATGGCTTTTGGTGGCTAAATTTGACATTAAGTCTGAGTTCACCTTGAACATTGAGACAGCGTCTCTGCTCTGTATATGCACCCCATCTGCCACAACACTGCTAGAAGCATGCGCCTCAGACTCCTTTCCCTCCAAGTGACTCAGCCATTCCCACGTCTCTGTCTAGGTCCCTGTCCTTCGAATGGTGGAAGGTGATACCATCTATGATTACTGCTGGTATTCTCTGATGTCCTCAGCCCAGCCAGACACCTCCTAGTAAGTAATGTTTGCCTCCCCGCTCGCCGCCCCACCACCCAGTTTCAAGCGGGGCCTCTTGGGAGAGTCAAGGGCTGCCAGGGGTCTTCAGAGGAGGAAGGCTTGGTGTGCTTATCAGAGGGGCTGGTCAGTTGGCTTCCTCCCCTTCCTTTTTTTTTTTTTTAGATTGAGTCTCGCTCTGTCACCCAAGCTGGAGGGCAGTGATGCAGTCTCAGCTCACTGCAACCTCCGCCTCCCAGTTTCAAGTGATTCTCCTGCGTAGGTGGGATTACAGGTGTGCACCACCACACCCAGCTCATTTTATATATATATTTTTTGAGACGGAGTCTTACTCTGTCGCCCGGGCTGGAGTGTAGTGGCCGGATCTCAGCTCACTGCAAGCTCCACCTCCCAGGTTTACGCCATTCTTCTGCCTCAGCCTCCCCAGTAGCTGGGACTACAGGCGCCCATCACCTCACCCGGCTAGTTTTTTGTATTTTAGTAGAGACGGGGTTTCACCGTGTTAGCCAGGATGGTCTCGATCTCCTGACCTCGTGATTCACCCACCTCGGCCTCCCAAAGTGCTGGGATTACAGGCTTGAGCCACCGCGCCTGGCCTAATTTTATATTTTTAATAGAGATGGGGTTTCACCATGTTGGTCAGGGTGGTCTCGAACTGACCTCAGGTAATCCACCTGCCTTGGCCTCCCAAAGTGCTTGGATAACAGGCGTGAGCCACGACACCCAGCCTGATTTTTGTATTTGTAGTAGATACAGGGTTTCACCATGTTGGCCAGGCTGCTCTCAAACTCCTGACCTCAAGTGATCCACCTGCCTTGGCCTCCCAAAGTGCTGGGATTACAGGTGTGAGCCACCATGCCCGGCCATTCCTCCCCTTCCTTTGACAGCACCGGGGTTTCAGTGTCCATGTCTCTCTCAGCGTGGCCAGCAGCAGCCGGGAGAACCCGATTCATATCTGGGATGCATTCACTGGAGAGCTCCGGGCTTCCTTTCGCGCCTACAACCACCTGGTAGGGACCGCCACGCTCAGCCCCAGCACTCGTACTGGCCCGGCTCTCCTTCCTGGAAGGCAGCTAAGGCTTTGCAAGACCTGTTTTCAGCCCTTTCCTTCCCCCAGGATGAGCTGACGGCAGCCCATTCACTCTGCTTCTCCCCGGATGGCTCCCAGCTCTTCTGTGGCTTCAACCGGACTGTACGTGTTTTCTCCACGGCCCGGCCTGGCCGAGACTGCGAGGTCCGAGCCACGTTTGGTAAGCATCTGTGCCTCCAAGGGAGGAGGAGAGGGAAGAGCACTGCCACCTGCACAGGGGCCTGTGTGAGCCGAGGGCCACCTGTGGGGTTTCACGCCGTCCTCTGTACGGCCTGGGAGCAGGTGCAGCCCAGTCGGCAGAGGAGCAAACAGACTCAGAGCAGGTAGGAAACCTTCCCAAGGTCAACCAGCTGGTCAAAGGACTGCTTCCTTCCTGAACCCATACCCTGTCAGCTGTGGAGCTTTTGGTCTCTGAAATCTTTCTAGAAAATTCTTGATAAAGCTGATTCCATTTTCCTGTAGGCCTTCAACTTGCATCTGTCCAAGGAAAAACTGAGATTTGAGAGGGATGAAGTGGGGCTTGGGCATTTAGGTCCTTTGGGAGGATAGATGTGGGGAGCATCAGAGGTCTTTGTCCTGCTTGTGACACACAGCATGGGGGAGATGTTGAGTCCAGGCATGTTGGTGCTGGGATGGGAGACAGACCTCTGCTTAGCCTGGTTAGTGCCAGGAGCCATCGCCCCCTCCCCCCACTTTGTTCCTTCCCTCTCTAGCAAAAAAGCAGGGCCAGAGCGGCATCATCTCCTGTATAGCCTTCAGCCCAGCCCAGCCCCTCTATGCCTGTGGCTCCTACGGCCGCTCCCTGGGTCTGTATGCCTGGGGTGATGGTTCCCCTCTTGCCTTGCTGGGAGGGCACCAAGGGGGCATCACCCACCTCTGCTTTCATCCCGATGGCAACCGCTTCTTCTCAGGAGCCCGCAAGGTAGGGGTCACACCCTGAGAGCCCAAAGCACCTGGGCAGTGGGGCAGGAGCGGGGATGTAGTCTGCAGTGTAGGGGAATGGGGATGGGGAAAAAAATCCCAAGCTGAAGGAGTGCCTGGAGACCCCGAGGGAGGCAGAGACATCCAGGGCTTTGGGGGCGACTCCAGGTCCTGTTCCATGTCTCCAGGATGCTGAGCTCCTGTGCTGGGATCTCCGGCAGCCTGGTTACCCACTATGGTCCCTGGGTCGAGAGGTGACCACCAATCAGCGCATCTACTTCGATCTGGACCCGTGAGTGGCCGTGGCTCCTTCCTACACAGGGCCCTGAGAAGCCTAGGAATGCCAGAGCCCAGCTGTAGGGTCCTAGCCCCTGGGTGTGAGTGGTTTCTGCCCCAGGGGTGAGGCCTCTGCCAGCAAATCTCTCTTCTCTCTCCCAGGACCGGGCAGTTTCTAGTGAGTGGCAGCACGAGCGGGGCCGTCTCTGTGTGGGACACGGGCGGGCCTGGCAATGATGGGAAGCCGGAGTCCATGTTGAGTTTTCTGCCCCAGAAGGACTGCACCAATGGCGTGAGGTCCTCAGTTCCATTCCAGAGATGTTGGGGCTTGGGTTGGGGATGGAAGTGAATCCCAGAGGGAGCAAGTGTCCTCACTGAAGGCACTGATAGACCGTCCCCATCTCTCCCTCAGCCTGCACCCTAGCCTGCCTCTCCTGGCCACTGCCTCCGGTCAGCGTGTGTTTCCCGAGCCCACAGAGAGTGGGGACGAAGGAGAGGAGGAGTTGGGCCTTCCCCTGCTCTCCACACGCCATGTCCACCTTGAATGTCGGCTTCAGCTCTGGTGGTGTGGGGGGGGCCCAGACTCCAGCATCCCTGATGATCACCAGGGCGAGAAAGGGCAGGGAGGAACGGAGGGAGGTGTGGGTGAGCTTATATAAAAAGGTTTTTATGATACTAGAGTCTTCGTGTCTGTTTGTGGGGGGGCGTATGAGTGAGGTGGGGGTCGGGCAGGGGGACTGGCGGGCTCCCTGGTCCAGCAGCAGTGGGTATGGCATATTGTTCCTGAAACCAGGGGTTGAGAGGTGGGACTAGGCAGGAGCCAATGGGGTGGCTGAGCTTGATGTGAAGTCAAGTGGGTGGGGGTGGGGCTTCATGCCATTGACTGGTTGGTTGCTAGGCAACTTGGTAAACTGAAGGGGGAAACCTGTTTGAAATCTCACTCCCAAGGTGGGGGTGGCAGGGGTCAGGGTGAGCCGGGCTGAGCAGGAGCTGGGTCAGACTGTTGGGTGTGACCGTGTGAGACTGTGCAGACAGTGACAGGGTGGCTGTCACCCACACTCCACACTGCCATTCTCCAGCAGCATGGGGACCATTACTCAGCTCTGAGGGGAGCAGGAGCACTCCCCTCCCCTCCCCGGGGCTCCCCAGGAGGCAGACAACCCAGTTGCCAGAGTCAAGGACACACCTAAAAGAGGAAAGGTGTTGAAAAATACAGTCGTCACCTTTGGTATTGCTGTTCCATGCGGGGCGCGGCGAGGGTCTTATTCATTCAGCAGCTGTCGCTGGGCTTGTTTCTCCATTTGTCTGCTCTGTCTTTGGGGGTGGGGGGACGAGTGTGTCATTTGAAGCAGTGACTCCTCCCTCCTCCCCCCAACACCTTCCCAAACACTGACAATGGGGGGACTTTGAAGAAATACCGCCAGCAGGGGATGTGATTTTGGACCTCACAATCAAAGGGAAGGGACGAAAGGCCTGTGGAGGCTTGAGAGGGAGAGGAATGTCACCCCTGCCCAGAGGTGCTGAAAGCCAGGGCTCTTACACCCGAAAAGGCAACTCCTCCCTTCCCCCAGGATAATTGGAAACAGCCCTTCCTGCGCAGGGCCGGTTTGGGGTTGTAGGTACGCCCCTTCTCCCAGCCCCGCTTCTCCCCGCAGCCATCTAGGAAAGGCCCAAGTGTATCCCTTAAACTCTTATTTTTCACTACCCCCCAGGTAACAACAGCACATGGTCCATGGAGCGGTGACAAAGGAGACCCCAAGAGTGGGAGTTGCGCAGCCTGGGTTTGGTTTCTAGCTTTATCCCAGACTTCCTGTGTGACCTTGGGCAAGTCATGGGGCCTCCCTAAGCCTCAGTTTCCTCATCTCTGCAATGGGATCGTTAGCTCTGCCCCTCCCACTTCACACAGGTAGTCGTGACGATCAGCTCCGCCGCAGTCTGTAAAGTGCCAAGCCTTCAAGGTTATTATTCTTCTCTCCAGACCTGCCGGGAGCAGCGGTGTTGTTTTGGGATGGTGGAGAAGGCTGCGGGAGCGAAAGGGGTGGGTTCCTCGGGGTGGAGAGGGCGAGAGCCTTTCTGGATTCGAGAGAGGAAGATTCCAGCAGCTTGGGCGATCGGAGGGCAGGAGGGGAGCCGGGCAGAACTCAGCCGGAGCCAGAGGCTCGGAGACACAAAGGGGGCGTGAGAGTCCGCGCCGGGGGCTGAGGCGGGGCGGCGGGCGGGAGGTGCGCGAGGTGAGGGAGGTGTGGGGGGCGTGGGCCGCGGGATGCTGCCGCCCGCTCCGCCTCGAGCTCCAGCTCCGGTTTTTCCCTCCACCATCCTCTCCCCATCCCCGCCTCTCCTTTAACTCCCCCCTCCTGGGCTCGGGACTGGTTTCCTCCCTTAGCCCGCTGCCCTCAATCCCGGCGAGGCTGGGGCTCCGGCTCGGCGCCCCATTCCTCGCTCCCTGGTCCGGCGCCCCATGCCGCCCCCGCCCGGCCCCCGGCTCCGCCAGTCCCCCACTTAGTCGGGCTCACAGATCCCGGGGTGCTGGCGCGTGGGCCGGGGGCGCGTAGGGCGCCTGCAGACGGCCCCTGGAAGGGCTCTGGTGGGGCTGAGCGTTCTGCCGCGGGGGCGCGGGCACAGCAGGAAGCAGGTCCGCGTGGGCGCTGGGGGCATCAGCTACTGGGGTGGTCCGGGCTGAAGAGCCAGGCATCCAAGGCAGCCACCCCGGGGGGTGAGCGACTTTGGGGGAGTTGGTGCCCCGCCCCCCAGGCCTTGGCGGGGTCATGGGGCCCCCCCATTTTGGGCCGGGGGGCGTGCGAGTCGGGGCCCTACTGCTGCTGGGGGTTTTGGGGCTGGTGTCTGGGCTCAGCCTGGAGCCTGTCTACTGGAACTCGGCGAATAAGAGGTGAGCGGCCTGCGGCTGGGGAGACCCCAGATCCTAGGGCAGTGGGTAGGGAAGTTTTGGGGACTTGGGGGCTGGCTTCTGTGGGCAGGGAGGAGGCGGGAGGGAAGGTGCTGGTGCTCTGATGTGTGACGGGTTACTAGACAGGTGATCTTGGGAGCCAGACTCCGGGTCCCACGCAGAGCTGGATGCGGGTGGTGCTATGGATGTCAGGAGTTTGGAGACCCCAAAGGGGCAAGGAGAAGAAAGTTCATGGGTAGCCGGGAGGGCAGTGAGGTGGGTATTTGGATCTGTGGGAGGCCTGCGTCGGGGGCTGGGCTTGGAGGGAGCCTGGTTACTGTCAGCTCTCAGGAGAGAGCTGCAGATTAGGTGCTGCAAGTGGCTGAAGGGAAGGCAGGGCAGGGTGCCTCCCTCCCCCAGAGGGACTGGGCGTCCGAGATGGGAGGCAAGGGGGTTCCATTTGGGGGCTCTGGGGACAACTTCTCCAAGGCTCCTTGACTCACTTCACAGTCTGTCTCCCAACTCTTCCCCACAGCCAGAGGGTCGGTGAACTGTTGGCTGAACGATTTCCCAGCCAGAACATATTCCTGCCTTCCTGGCTTGCGGGTCTCTTTCTGGAAGCAGCCTCGAGCCCCCGAGCCCTCCTTCCTTCCCTTTTGCATCTGGAGTCCTGAGGACTCCATTGCCTCCTCCCCCGATCTTTGCTGCAAACTCTTCTGTCAGACCCTCCGTTCCGTGGCATGCCTGCTTTGCTCTGAAAAGAGGCCAGGGGTCAGATGAAACTTCAAGCCACGCTGGGTAGGACAGAACCTTCGGGAGGTCAGCTGGGTCCCTTGCCTGCATGCAGATCCCACTTCCCGCTCGTAAAAGAGTTGTGTTTTGAAAAATTCCTACTTCCCTGGGGAGACTGTGTGAGGCTATGGGAAGCAAGTGGGCTTTGGAGCTTATCAAATCCTAGTTCTTAATCCTAGCTCTGCAGCTTTCAGCTGTGTGGCCTTGGGCATGTCACTTAACCTTTCTGAGTTTGTATCCTCAATCCTTACAGCTATTATGAGTATTAGCGGTCAGGTGTTTGAATGTATTCTGTGCTCATTAAAGGAGAGCTAGGATTATTGTTCCTCTCTTTACTTCCCAGCCTCCCTCACACTTCTTTGCCCTGCCATCCCTCCCTCTCTTTTTCCCGGATCTCTTTGGGTATAATCTCAATGTCTTTTCTGTACTCAGTCACCTACCCGCCAACTCCCAGCTGCAATGTGAGTATCAGGTGTGTAGCTTGAGAACCTAAGCTTGTTTTCACAGGGTAGAGAAAAGGGAGTTAGGGTGTCCTGGGGGCTCTTTTGGATGTGGGGTGGGAGTGGGACACTTGGGAGTCTGGGAAGATATCAAGTAGCAGCCCCCTGGGACCCAGTCCTGAGACCCTGTCTCACCTATTAATGTTCAGGAAGGGGCTGCAGGGGTTGGCAAGTTGTGGCTGTGCTGGGACAGTGGATGCCTGGGTGCACTGGCCAAGGAGATGGTGAAGTGTGTTGGTTGTGGTTAGAAAAGTCAACTCCTTTCCTTTCCAAAGCAATAAGCACTTGCCCCAGAAGTCTAAGACCCAGTGTGGGATTCTGAGCGGGAGAATGACTCAGGCAGCAGCTCCCTAGACCCTGGTTCCTATCAGCCCCATTGATGGTCATGACCAAACCAGGCATTTGCCTTCTGTCCTATTAGCTGGCTAACTTAGGACACTGGTCTGGACCACCCTCCACACAGGCCCTCCCTGACCCGCCCCCTTTGCCCCGAAATTCAGTGGTGGCCTGGAGGAGGGGAGGCTCTGCCCCCATGGTTGGCTGCCATGGAATAGTGAAATCACCTGGGAGGGGTGGGCTGTGTGGTTCCAGAGAGGCCAGCTCCTTGGTAACTGGCATCCTGTTGCCATGGCAACGGGGCTGGTGATGGAGCGGGAGATGGCAGTGTGCATGTGGTGAGGGCGGGCTGAAGAGTGCATTTGGGCACACCAAGGGGCAGGAGACCTCTGAGCCTGGCTTCCTGCTGCTTCCAATGTGAACGCACAGAGTTCTTGGTGCCTGCTCTATAAGAACTGACTTTCCACTCAGACAAAGGCGGGCAGGCGTGAGCTGAGAATTGCTGTCCTGGAAGGTTGTGGGGTGAGGGAAGGAAAGCTCTGGGGGCCAGACCTCTGACATCTCTTCCTTGTCCACCTTACCCTCCTCCCCATAGGTTCCAGGCAGAGGGTGGTTATGTGCTGTACCCTCAGATCGGGGACCGGCTAGACCTGCTCTGCCCCCGGGCCCGGCCTCCTGGCCCTCACTCCTCTCCTAATTATGAGTTCTACAAGCTGTACCTGGTAGGGGGTGCCCAGGGCCGGCGCTGTGAGGCACCCCCTGCCCCAAACCTCCTTCTTACTTGTGATCGCCCAGACCTGGATCTCCGCTTCACCATCAAGTTCCAGGAGTATAGCCCTAACCTCTGGGGCCACGAGTTCCGCTCGCACCACGATTACTACATCATTGGTACTGCTGGGCAGAGTGCACGATTGAGTGGGGGGCTGCTCCTGATACTGAGCAGAGAGGGAGGGGGACCCCTGCAGCCAAGAGGGAGATCCCAGTGCCCTCAGGCGGTGTTCACACCAGGGCGTGGGGCCAGAACTGGGGCTAGACTCTGGAGTGCCAACCTCTTCCTCTGATTTTTCTCTCCCAGCCACATCGGATGGGACCCGGGAGGGCCTGGAGAGCCTGCAGGGAGGTGTGTGCCTAACCAGAGGCATGAAGGTGCTTCTCCGAGTGGGACAAAGTGAGTGGGGCTGGGGGACGCCTCCTGGGCGCGAAGGGATGTTGGGGCAGTACAATCATGGTCAGGGGCAGTTGTCTCAGCTCCTCTCTTGGGCCTTCCTCATCTCCAGGTCCCCGAGGAGGGGCTGCCCCCCGAAAACCTGTGTCTGAAATGCCCATGGAAAGAGACCGAGGGGCAGCCCACAGCCTGGAGCCTGGGAAGGAGAACATGCCAGGTAGGAACCAGGGGCTAGCTCCCCGCCTTCCCCAGCTTCCTCTGCTCTCAGACCCCAGCTGCCCTGCTGTCACCCTCCCTCCCTCTTCAGTTTTGGGGGCGGTGATACAGGAAAGAGGAGAAGAGAGGATGGGAGGGTGGGAGGGGAATGGAAGCCAAATGAGGAAAAGACTCAATTAGAACTAATTAGCCAAGTCAGTGCTTCAATCAGTGCTGTCAGAGGAGTGGGGAGGACTCCGTGGCAGGAAGCTGAAGGGCTGGACACCTGGATTCTGAGTGGGGTTCGGCGGGGGAGGGGAGGTGGGGTCCCCAAGGGGCCTGGGCCCTATAAGGGAAGCCCATGGGGACCCCCAGGGTTGGGTGTCCAGATGCCCAGGTGGCTCCTTCAGTCCCTCCCCCTCTTTCCTCCTTCACCCCTTCCCTGCCAGGTGACCCCACCAGCAATGCAACCTCCCGGGGTGCTGAAGGCCCTCTGCCCCCTCCCAGCATGCCCGCAGTGGCTGGGGCAGCAGGGGGGCTGGCGCTGCTCTTGCTGGGCGTGGCAGGTGCTGGGGGTGCCATGTGTTGGCGGAGACGGCGGGCCAAGCCTTCGGAGAGTCGCCACCCTGGTCCTGGCTCCTTCGGGAGGGGAGGGTCTCTGGGCCTGGGGGGTGGAGGTGGGATGGGACCTCGGGAGGCTGAGCCCGGGGAGCTAGGGATAGCTCTGCGGGGCGGCGGGGCTGCAGATCCCCCCTTCTGTCCCCACTATGAGAAGGTGAGTGGTGACTATGGGCATCCTGTGTATATCGTGCAGGATGGGCCCCCCCAGAGCCCTCCAAACATCTACTACAAGGTATGAGGGCTCCTGTCACGTGACTCTCCTGAATCCAGCCCTTCTTGGGGTGCTCCTCCAGTTTAATTCCTGGTTTGAGGGACACCTCTAACATCTCCTCGGCCCCCTGTGCTCCCCCAGCCCCTTCACTCCTCCCGGCTGCTGTTCTCGTCTCCACTTTTAGGATTCCTTAGGATTCCCACTGCCCCACCTCCTGCCCTCCCGTTTGGCCGTGGGTGTCCCCCTCTGTCTCAGTGTCCCTGGATCCTATTTCCTTAGGGAGGGGCACCGGCTCAGCCTCCTCTCTGACCATGACCCAGGCATCCTTGTCCCCCTTACCCACCCAGAGCTAGGGGCGGGAACAGCCCACCTTTTGGTTGGCACCGCCTTCTTTCTGCCTCTCACTGGTTTTCTCTTCTCTCTATCTCTTATTCTTTCCCTCCTTTCTCTAGGTCTGTTCTTCTTCCCTAGCATCCTCCCCCACCACATCTCCTTTCACCCTCTTGGCTTCTTATCCTGTGCCTCTCCCATCTCCCGGGTGGGGGCATCAAAGCATTTCTCCCCTTAGCTTTCAGCTCCCCTTCTGACCTCTCAAACCAACCACTCCCCTCAGTCTGCCAAAAATGGGGGCCTTATGGGGAAGGCTCTGGCACTCCACCCCAGCTCAGGCCATGGGCAGCAGGGCTTCCTTCTCTGTCCTGGCCCAGGCCTCTACATACTTACTCCAGCCATTTGGGGCGGTTGGGTCATGACAGCTACCATGAGAAGAAGTGTCCCGTTTTGTCCAGTGGCCAATAGCAAGATATGAACCGGTCAGGACATATATGGACTTGGTCTGATGCTGAGTGGGCCACTTGGGACCGGAAGTGACTTGCTCCAGACAAGAGGTGACCAGGCCCGGACAGAAATGGCCTGGGAAGTAGCAGAAGCAGTGCAGCAGGAACTGGAAGTGCCTTCATCCAGGACAGGAAGTAGCACTTCTGAAACAGGAAGTGGTCTGGCTGGAACTCCAAGTGGCTTAGTCTGGGGGATCGGGGGGTGGGAGGTGGATGGTTCTTACTCTGTGGAGAAGAAGGGCGGGAAGAACTTCCTTACGGGAGGAAGCTGGAACTTACTGACTGTAAGAGGATAGAGGTGGACCGAGAAGGACTTTTCCCAGTCTTCAGTGGCACTTCCCAAGATCTCCCTTCCCTTGTGCTCTGTGCTGATTTTAGGACAGCTAAGATGACTGCCATGTGCTGTGGCAGGCCCAATTTGTCTTGTTCTTTCCTTTCCATATCCCAGTATAATCTCTGTTCATCAACAGTACTACCCCAAGAATCCATGTGTTCTCCCGAGTAACCCAGATGGCTGTCTTGTTCATTCCATCCTCCATTTCCGACTCCTTTCAGACTCAACATAGTTCCCTTCTTAGTGACCAAAATGGTGGCCTACTGGCTGGTCTAGCTGACGGTGGTGGTATTTAGCAAAGGCCACTGTTCCCATAGTGACCAGCTGATACCACTTCCTGCCCTCTAGTGTGCAATTGGGTGTTGCCTCAGTTTCCTCCCAGCTCAGTTTTATTAGATCAAAGCTGCTGTTGGGCACCAGGTCGGCCACCTCAATCACCAGCCAAGATGGTTGCTTTGTCCACCAGAGGTCAATCACCTCTCTGGTGCTGTAGTTCCCAGCTCCTTCCTGATTTTTCTAATCGCTCCTTCTGGGAAACAGGAAGTTGATATTGCCATGGTGGCGGGGTATGCCGTCACCGCAATAGTTTTACTGTAAAAGGGAAATTTGAACAACAAAAACCAAAAAAATAAAAATAAAAATAAAAAACTTCAAAAGTTAACAAGAAGGCTGGAGAATGACTAGACTTGATTTGGGACAAAGGCTTGGTTAGAATGGCTTTCTAGCTAAGGGTTGGATTGCATGAAACCAACCAAGGGGGGTGGGTAGAGATAGGGCTAATTTGGAGTGGTGAGGTCGGCAGTGCTTGGGGAGGCGAAAATGGGCTGGGTGAGAAGGCAGAGGAAGGTGTCACCTCTAGGAGAGGGAGAGAGTAACGCAGGCAGGAGTGGGGTTGCTAGTTCGTCCATGGGGACAGTCTGAGTGTCTTGCTAAGCCAAAGCACCAGAGACAGGGCAAGTCGCAATTAGGATCAAAGTGGTAAAAACATGCTCACATGTTGAAGTCTATTCCCTTCCATCCCTACCCAAGGCACTTGAGAAGTTTTGCTGTTGGGGACTCATGAGGAGAAGGGATGTGGCTGATCAGAAGGAAGTAGGAAGGACTCAGGGACCCAGGCATCAAGCTGCGTATCCCCTGGCTCCCTGTATACCCATAACCAAGGCTCTTCTCCCCGAAAAAGTCCAGGTGTCCAGCCCCCTAGACTTAGCCCCATTCTCCAACCACAAAAGCAGCCGTCAGGAGCATCACTGGAGCGAGTCAGCAGGGGTCACAACCTCTGCCCTCCCTGCCCCTCCCCTGACTTTAGGTCCCCTCCCGCTGTCTCCCATCTGCCTGGAGGTCAAGGGGTCCCCCTTCCTCTCTTCTGTCCTGTGGGACCCCCGCTCCTCCCCCTCCCTGTCTGAGCAAGATGCCTGGGTCTTGAGAGGTGCAGGCACTGCAGGAGGGGAGTTGAAAGCTGGGAGACCAGGTGCTGGGCTGTCTGGAATTTACTCCTGCCTTCTGAGCCCACACTGGAGCTGCCCGAGGTGGGGAGGCTCGTGGGGGGTGGAAAGGCTGGTCCTTGCCCCTTAGTGGGGGTTGGTTGTCATGGCAACATCCCCTTTTCTACACAATGGGAAGCCCCCCTCAGCCTCCCGCGTGGATGGAGCCGACAGCCCCATCGCTGGCTATCAGCCTCAGGGACTTGGCAACCGTCACTATGGCAACCCAGAGCCCAGCAACAGGGCCCACTGAGAAAGGGAGGGGTCCAAGACTGGGGCAGGGCGGTGTGTGAGGGGCAAGGGAGCTCAGGGACACTCCCCCTCCACCTACATCTAGAGGCACAGGTGGAGAGACAAGAGGGAAGAGACGTGGGGATAAATAGTCTCCGTGACAGACAAGCACCTCACCAAAGCAGCTAAGACATCATAACATGCTGAGAGACAGGAAGACACCTGGGGACAGATGCACAGCCGGGGAGAGGAACAGCACAGACTGCACAGCGCCTGGGACACGCCCCCCTCAGAGCGCTGGCATCCAGAGACTCCCCGCAGCCCTGCTCGAACAGCACAAGACCAACGGCCTTTCACATGTGTAGTGACTTGGGTATCTTTAGACCTATACTGCACGCAGAATAACACATGCCATCTTATTTGCTTTGTGGGGACAAATACACATATTCTTAGAGTAACAACTACACCCAAACAACTACAGGCACAGGAAGACATTTGTTCATTGGTTTGTTTTTTCACTCGCTCAGCAGCAGGTTAAATGCTACTTTGTTTCAGGCACCGGTTCAGGCGCTGGGAGGACAGGGTGAGTAAGGCCAAGTCCCCGCTTTCACAAAGCCCACATTTAGGTGGGGAAGGAAATAATACAATTACAGGTGTGAAAAGGGATATAAACAAAACAGAATGACAGGATGAGGAGGATGGAGAGTAACATCCTTCCCTCCTTCCTTCCTTCCTTCTTTCCTTCCTTCCTTCCTTCTTCATTTCTCTTTCTTTCTTTGATTGCAGTTTCTTTCCCTCCCTCCCTGCCTCCCTCCCTTCCTCCTTCTCTCCCTCCCTCCCTCCCTCCCTCCCTCCCTTCCTTCCTTCCTTCTTCCCTCCCTCCCTTTCTTGGAATCTCGCTCTGTTGCCCAGGCTGGAGTGCAGTGGCGCGATCTCGGCTCACTGCAACTTCCACCTCCCGCGCTCAAGCGATTCTCCTGCCTCAGCCTTCCAAGTAGTTGGGATTACAAGTGCCCGCCACCACGCCCAGCTATTTTTTTTTTTTTTTTTTTTTTTTTTTTAGTAGGGTTGGGTTTTCACCATGTTGGCCAGGCTGGTCTCGAACTTTTTGTATTTTTAGTGGAGAGGTGGATTTACCGTGTTAGCCAGGATGGTCTCGATCTCCTGACCTCGTGATCCACCTGTCTCGGCCTCCCAAAGTGCTGGGATTACAGGCTTGAGCCACCTCGCCCGGCCTGCAGTGGGAATTTCTAATGGTGAACGGTTAACATCACATCTGGAATTTTAATTAGAATGAAAAATGGTGCTTCCTAAGGGGCTATGTAGGCCACCGCGGACGCGGGGCTTGGGAGAGTTTTGAGACCTGGGAGAAATGTCACAGGATGGTTTGGAGGCAGGAGGCTGGCTGGCATAGGCTCAGAGAGTTGGATGGGGGAATGAAAAGGGACGCAATGAATGGGAATGACAACTGGGCAGCCAGAGAGCTACTTGAAAGGTAGCAGGGAAAGTGGAGTTCTGAAGGGAGTTCTGAGGGGACCAGGCCCCAGGTACCCCCAATTCCCACAGGGATTCGAAGCGTTCTGTTTCCTGGTTCTCCCTCTTCCTCCAGTTGCCATCAGAAACTCAGGCACTGCAACCCCAGTGGCTGGTGGGGTGATGTCGGGGGGAGACTGAGCAGCCTCAGGGGGCAGCAGCTGGTGAGTGGGGAGGAATCTGTGTGCTCAGCAAACAGCAGCCTCAGTGCCCGGTGGCTGCCTCCTCCCTCATCAATCAGCCCCAGCCAAATGTCCTTGCATTCCCACCACCCCAAGGGGACTGGGGCTGGGCCAGGGTCCCCAGGGGAGATGGTGTTGGGTGGGGGAGGTGGAGGGGATACTTGGCTTCCCTTTCCTTGGCCTCTGTTCTCTTCTGTCCTGGAAGAGACAGTTCTTCACGTCGTGGAATGACTATCCTGGCCCCTACCATGGTGGGCGCATCAGCTACAAATCACCTGTGGGGGGCTGCTGGGGGAGAAGGATGAGTCAGGCTGTAGAGGAATCTACTCTGGTTCTCACGGGACCAGCCCAGGGCACAGTCGGCAGGGAGGCTGCTGGCATGGAGGCCCTGTCCCCCCTGGCCTCTGTCTCTGATGGATGATCCGGACAGCAGGCTGAGACCCTGACCCCTGGAATGTCCTCTCTTTCCACCTTCTCCTAGTCCCCGCTCAACCCCTGCTTCCAGTCAAGATCCAGAGGTCTGGCCCCCAGCTCACCCCAAATATGCTGCTCCCCACTAGGGACTGGGGTCTCTAGACCCTAGCCTCTGGCTCCCTTTCCCCCTCCTCAGCTCTTGCTCCCCTCGGGGACCCAGGCGTTCTGCCCACTCCCTTCACCATAACAACCATTCTTTTGGAGTTGCTTAAGACTTTAATATCATTTCATTAAGTCAGCAAGTTCAGAGAAGGTTGGGGGCACAAAGAGACTGGGGGTGAGCAAAAGAGGGCCAAAGTAGGGGGGAGGCAAGGAAAGACCCCCCCACCCCCTCTCCGTGGAGATGGCTCTGAGAAATCAAATATTGACAATGAGAGAACAGAACTTATTAAATCTGGGACAGGGATGTGTGTGGGGAGCTGTGGGAATGGCCGGATGCCTGGGTTCGGAGGGTAAGGAAGGTTCTGGGAGGAGGAAAAGGCCCATGGCTGGGAGGTGCAGCAAGGCTGAGTCTTGAGGTTACAACTCTTCTGCCCTTTCCTTTGGGATGTACTCAGTCTTGCAACCCTGGCTGTTTCTCTATCCCCTAAGAACCCCTGGGGACAAGACCCCCATCATAGCTAGCTGTGGTTGCCCCGCCTTCGTCCCTTCCCCCTACCTCCACCTCTGTTGATGAGCTTCAGCAGCGTTTAATCGGATTGAGCAGTAATTAGCAAAGCGAGATGTTTGATTACCTATTTAGCATAATGTGGGGGGCTGGGATTCGGAAGGAACAGCCACCGTTGGGGAGGGGGGTTTAAGAAAATAAATAGGGTCTGCGCAAAGTTCCTTTCCCAGAGGGATCCAAGAACGTTGCCCCTGAGGCTCCCCACCCCACGACTCCAGCAAATTTTCACTCCTTTGGGACTTTTCCCTAGGGGTTCTGGCCAATCACATCACCTCTGTCTGCCACCCATGGCCTATCTGGCTAGAGGAACACCTCCACGTTCCATCTTAGCTGTGCTTGCTGTGCAGCTGGTTTTGGGGTGGGCGGGACTCCTCTCCTTCCATTCCTGCTGTCAGCAACAGGAGTCTGGCTGGGCAGGAGGAATCACTGGGGGTCGGGGGGAGGGAAAGGGTTGACCCTTCTGGGAATAAAGATAGGGTAGGTGGGAGGGTGAGGTCAGGGCTGGGTTAGGGTGTGGTTAATCCACTTGCTCTTCAGGAGTACCAGGGACTGCCACCCCTGGCAGTGCCAGACTGGCATAATGAGATCTGTTAGGTGTGAACGCCAAACAGAAAAAGGGGGAACTGAGGTGCCAGCTTCTCTTCTCCTCATCCAGCAAAGAAAATGTCATCAATTTCGTTCCTCATGGAAATGTAATCAGTGGGCTCGCTGCTGGCTTTGTCTTAATTAGGCACTATTGATGGAAGCAGGGAGGGCGCCTTCCCATCCCCCGCCTCGGCTTCCTCCCTGTATTTCCCAGGTCTCCCCAAAGCTCCTCCCGGCCCCAGGTATAGCGGTCTTCCAGGCGCCTTCTAGCAGCCCCGGCCCGCAGCGCCCCCTGGCATCCTTGGAGATCTGCCCCGGCCCTCATAGCCCTCCCCTCTCGCCTCCTGTCTCACGACGCAGCCTTTGTTCCTATGGAGAGCGAAGCCCCTCCCAGGCCCGGTCACCTTCCCCAGGGAGTCCCCGCCTCTCGTTCCCCCCAAAAATCAGCGACGCTTTCGAAAGCCAATCCTCAGATTCCCAAAACTCCAGTTCCAGTCTTCCCTCCCTTTCCCCGCCCCGCGCCGCCCCGCAATCCTAGACCCCAATCCGAACTAAGAAGGGGGAAGAAGCAGGAGGGCAAGGGTGCTCCAGCCCCGGTTTTTCCCCCGGATCCAGCTGCAGCCACGGCTGCCTGGAAATCCTGGAACGCCTTCTAGATCGCGAATACACCTCGCCCGCGGGGCGCCCGGCGCCATCTGCTGGACCCGTTCCGGCTGGGGCGCACAGACCTGGGCGCAGGGTCGGGCGCTGGGGTTCCCCCTGCCTTTTTCAGTGTCCTGCGGGGCGGTAGCTCACTGTCTCTCGCCCCAGCCCTTCCAGCTGGGTCCTGACACCAGCCCCCGCCCCCTGCACCTCCGGCTCGCCAGATGTGGCTACTTTCCCTTAGTCCCGGAGCCTTCGAGCCCCGGGTCCCTGAGGGGTAGACCTGGGCGGGGTGGGGCCGGGAAGCAGGGATCCAGGGCGCCTGCGCGGGGGAGTCGGGCTCCGTGGAGCGGCTCACCGGCCGCGAGCCTCTCCCTGCCCGGGGTTGCCATGGGGACGCGTGCAGACGCCTGCCCGAGAAGGCCGCGCTGGGCAACTTCTTAGTCGGAGTAGCCCATCGGTCGGTCTAGGGAGGAGAGGGTCAGCGTGGCGAGGTGTGTGTCGGGGGCAGAGGGAAGGAGGGAAGGAGTGCTGGGGAGAAGGGACAGTAGTGTCGGGGTAGGAAGGGACGGTTGTGGGGGAGAAGAAGAGGCAGTTGTGGAGGGAGGGGGAGCAAGGAATAGTTGTGTGGGGGAGGGGGAGGAGAAGGGGCAGTTGTGACAGTTGGGGGGAAAAGCGATTTTGAGGGGAAATTTGCCTGCTGGTAACCAGTTTAAGGAGAAAGCCTGGCCCCTGCGGTATTTCCTAGTAATAGAGTGAGCCCCGGGTTAGCAGAGCAGCTCCTCCTGGGGCCTGCGGTGTGGGAACGCGTGGTGAATCCCACAGTGCATGCGCCTCAGGCTCCAGTTTGAGGCAGGAAAGCGCAGCTTGATGCTTCCCTGGAGACTGATGGAGGAAGCCTCCTTGCTGTGGTTGGTTTTATTGATTTGTTGGCCTAACAGAACGTTTTTCCTTGGAGCAAAGTACAAATCCTTCAAGTTTGAAATTCATAACCTGAGATCAATGCCTGTGGCAGCCTGTGGGGATGAGGAAGGAGAGCCACAGGTGGCGTTAGGCTGCAGCTGAATGAAAAGAGAGTGCCCAGCGCCTCAAACTTTGCCCTTGGGATTCTGAGCACCTGCCCGAGATGCCCGCTTCCTGCCATCTTACCTTTCTGAGAGAGGCACCACTGTGGCCTTCCTCGTGCCCCAATTGCTTTTTCCTCATTACACAATTTAAATTTATGATTGGATGACTTTTGTCCTTCTTGCTTCCAATCTGTTCTCAGGGCATTTTACTGATCTTAACAGTTAGCACACAGTTCCTCAGCCAACTATGCTGAGAGACCTCAGTACACACAAAACAGTGTTCCTGCCCCTCAGGAACTGAAAGCCAAAGAGCCAGGTGGCAAATACTGTTTTTCTTTGTTTACAGATGTTACAGATTTTAGTGGGGTTGGGAGGAGCATTTTTCCATTTAACTTGGGAGGAAAAGAGGTACATAGGAAAATCATCTTGGTTTGCTTGAATGATTGAACAGTGACAGAGGGTGGGGGATGTGCACCCCTTCCTTGGGCCTCTCTCACTCACTCGTGGTCCTGGAGGTTAGAGTGGATGAGGGTTTGGGCAACCGCACTTCAGCTTGATAGATCTTTTCCTGATTATCTTATATTCTCATACCCTGGGGCAGAGATAGAGGTTCTAAATCCTCATTAGTGGGGTGTCTGTTTGGCCATCTTTTTTTTTTTTTTGAGACAGAGTCTCACTCTGTCCCCCAGGCTGGAGTACAGTAGTGCGATCTTGGCTCACTGCAGCCTCCGCCTCTCGGGTTCAAGTGATTCTCCTGCCTCAGGCTCCCCAGTAGCTGGGATTACAGGTGCACACCACCACATCTGGCTATTTTTTTTGTATTTTTAGTAGAGACGGCGTTTTGCCACGTTGGCTAGGCTGGTCTCGAACTCCTGACCTCAGGTGATCCACCCGCCTCAGCCTCCCAAAGTGCTGGGATTCCAGGCGTGAGCCACCACACCCAGCCTGGTCATCGTCTTTAACTGCCATTTATTCCTAGTGCCTTGAGGGACTGACTTTGATTTTTAACCCAGTGTCCTGAAGACAGTAGGATATCTTAGGGAAGAATAGCAAGGCCTCCCAGGCCTCTGTGGAATACAGAGCCCTTGTGGTTAATGGAGCAGGGTGTGGGTACCACCAGAAAAGATGATCATACTGAATTTCAGTCAATTTATGAATTCAAAAGGGACTGCTTGTATCAGGGGCTGGTTTGGGGGTGGTATCTGGTTGTGGACTTTCCACTCCTGTGTACCTGTAGGTTTTGCCTGCACGATGTCCAGCAAAGCTGAGAAGAAGCAGCGACCGAGTGGCCGAGGAAGCTCCCGGGCAAGCCGGTCAGGGCGGGCCGCTCAGGCTGTTGTGGCCACAGAGGAGCAGGGGAACGCCCTGTCTGTCAGTGAGCCAGAGCCGCAGGCTGAGCTCCCCAAGGAGGAGCCTGGTGGGTACTTGCTGGGGTACAGGATGCTTAGCAATGGAGGGTGGGGAAAGTCACAGGGGCTTGGAGGCATTTTAGGGCTGGGGAGCAGGCACTGTTGCTTCTGGGCAGGAAACAGGGGCTAAGTGACGCCCCCAGCCATGGAGGTTCAGCAGCCCTGCCACTGGGTCCCTTTTTTGTGTATCTTCCTCCTGGCCAGCCTCGTCGTTGTTCTTTCTGTCTTAAAATGTCACACAATATACCAGGAGTTCACCAGCCAGTCGTTTCTCTAGCCTCTTACTCCTTATTTCAAGTGTTCCTGGTTGCTCCTACCCCACTGAAGAGGGTTTGATCTCTTCCTTTTTCCCGTTTTCACCCTGGGTGGCAAAACAAATAATGTTTTTCTCCCATTAAGCCCATCACCATGGAGACTCAGCCTGTTTTGCCACCCTTTGAATCCTAAGCCCGGCTGATGCTTTCTACCATCTGTTTAAGGCTCTTGTATCTCCGCCCTCATTTTGGCAGGGACTTGGTAGACTGCGGAGGTTCAGGTTCAGGACAACAGGAAAGAAGTCTAGATCTAGGGAGGAAAGTGTTTAAAGAGGCTGCCTCTTGTGGCTTTGACCTGAGGGATTCATTTCCTGTGGGTGAGCCGGAGCCAGTAAGAGTGGAAGCTTTTTGGTAGTTGTTGCTATTGCTGGGCTCTCCCTGAGAGCACTGGTCAGTGTAGACAGGACTGTGAGCTAAGTGTAGACCTCCTTCTTTACCTGGAGCTCCTTTACACTGATACTAGCTTGTCAAGAAGAAAAGAAATAGAATCTCCTTCTAAAATTAAAGGTTGAGAGATTAAGCATGGGCATGGGAGAAAAGTCCCTGGGCCATAAGAACCTGCCTTAGGTTCCAGGATCTTAGAAATGTGCAGAATTTATCCTTCTGAGTTCTGAAGAGCTCAGGTGAAAGCAGTTAAAATGGGACTGCTGGGTGCTAGGAGAACTAGGGGAAGATGGGAGGGAAGGCAGTGAGGTTCGGTTTGGAGAAACCTCTAAGGAGGGAAGGGAAGGAGCTTTAAAATGAACGTGTTGGCCTTCGAATAGCAAAGATTTCTGCCTCTCCCAGCTCTAAACTTTCTTTTCTTTTCTTTTCTTTTTTCTTTCTTTCTTTCTTTTTTTTTTTTTTTTTTGAGACAAAGTCTTACTCTGTCACCCAGCCTGGAGTGCAGTGGCACAATCTCAGCTCACTGCAACCTCTGCCTCCTAGGCTCAAGTGATTCTTGTGCCTCAGCCTCCCAAGTAACTGGGATTATAGGCATACACCACCATGCCCAGCTTATTTTATTTATTTATTTTTCTTGAGACAGAGTCTCGCTCAGTTGCCCAGGTTGGAGTGCAGTGGTGCGATCTCAGTTCACTGCAACCTCCACCTCCTAGGTTCAAGCGATTCTCCTTCATCAGCCTCCTGAGTAGCTGAGATTACAGGCGTGCGCCACCACACCCGGCTAATTTTTGTATTTTTAGTAGAGATGGGGTTTCACCATGTTGCCCAGGCTGGTCTTGAACTCCTATTCTCAAATGATCCACCTGCCTTGACCTCCCAAAGTGCTGGGATTACAGGCATGGGCTACCGCACCTGGCCTCCCCTGGCCTAGTTCTTATCTGGAACCTGAATGCCAGCAGTTTTCCCAAGGGAGTTGGATCACTCGCCTACCGCTAAGCTCCGGAATTGCCTATTCCATCTTTTCACGCCTTCCTGCCCCGGCCTCTATGCCTCATTCCCCTCTTAGTTTTCCTTTCTGGAAGCCAGAGTGGAGTGTCCTGTTCCCTATGGCCTTTTGGTTATATCTCATTTGTTCCTTCTTCCTTTCAGTCCCTGGGGGATGGGAAGGCCACCAGTTTTACCCCAATCTCCTGTGTGACCAGTAGATCAGGAGGCAGAGAAAGAGAGCCCTTGGGTTTTATGGGAGTCCAGAGTGGGCATGGCATTACTGAGTGCCCAGCAGGCCAGTGGTTTGGAGAAGGACTGATTCCTATGAGCCTCAACTTCTCCATGTGGGAAGAGGAGTGGGGGTAAGATGGAGGGCCAGAAGCTGCGTGCCTGGAGTAACCTCAGTACTAACCACCTTCATTCCCTCACCCCTACCCCAGTCAGTGTTTGTTTTATTTTTAATTTTTTGGAGACAGAATCTCGCTCTTTCACCCAGGCTGGAGTGCAGTGGCATAATCTCGGCTCATGCAACCTCCGCTTCCTGGGTTCAAGCAATTCTCCTGCCTCAGCCTCCCAAGTAGCTAGAATTACAGGCACCCGCCACCATGCCCGGCTAATTTTTTGTATTTTTGTAGACACGGGGTTTCACCATCTTGGCCAGGCTGGTCTCGAACGCCTAACTTCAGGCGATCCGCCAGCCTTGGCCTCCCAAAGTGCTGGGATTACAGGTGTGAGCCATCGTGCCTGGCCCCCAGTCAGCTTTTTACATTAAATTGAGAGATAATTTACTGACTATAAAATTTACCCTTTTAAAGTCTACAATTCAGTGGTTTCTGGTATATTCGCAAAGCTGTGCAACGTTCCCGCTATCTAATTTTAGAACATTTTTATCCCGCCAAAAGAAAGCCACTTTAAGCACCTTGAGAAATTGGCACCAGGTGACTCCTGTATCTTTAGTTCTAAGTTGCATCAGAGCCTCGTCTTTTAGCAGTCACTCCTGGTTCCCCCTACCCCCCAGATCCCAGGAACCGCTCATCTATTTTCTGGCTTTGTGGATTTGCCTGTGCTGGACATTTCATCTAGTGGCCTCTCATGACGGGTTTCTTTCACTTGGTACTGTGTTTTCAAGACTCATCCATGTCATAGCATGAACCGCACCGCCATGTCTTCTGATGGCTGAATAATATCCCATGGCATGTTTACAGCACATTTCGTTTATCCATTCCACTGTTAGAGGACACTGGGCTGTTGCCACCTTTTGCCTATTGTGAATAATGCTGCTGCGAATGCTGTAATGAAAATAACTCTTTGAGTCCTTGCTTTCAGGTCTCACGGGTCTCTACCTAGAAGTGGAATTGTTGGGTCATTGGATGACTGCATTTAGCTTTCTTTCTTTCTTTTTTTTTTTTTTTTTGAGACAGAGTCTTCACTCTGTCGCCCAGGCTGGAGTGCAGTGGCACAATCTCTGCTCACTGCAAGCTCTGCCTCCCGGGTTCACGCCATTCTCCTGCCTCAGCCTCCCGAGTAGCTGGGACTACAGGCGTCCACTACCACGCCTGGCTAATGTTTTGTATTTTTTAGTAGAGACGGGGTTTCACCATGTTAGCCAGGATGGTCTTGATCTCCTGACCTCGTGATCCACCCGCCTCGGCCTCCCAAAGTGCTGGGATTACAGGCGTGAGCCACCGCGCCCGGCTTTTTTTTTCTTTTTTTGAGATAGGATCTCATTCTGTCACGCAGGCTGGAGGGCAGTGGCACGATTATGGCTCACTGCAGCCTCTGCCTCCTGGGTTCAGGTGATTCTCCTGCCTCAGTCTCCCGAGTAGCTGGAATTACAGGCACCCGCCACCACGCCTGGCTAATTTTGTATTTTTAGTAGAGACGGGGTTTCACTGTATTGGTCGGACTGGTCTCGAACTCCTGACCTCAGGTGATCTGCCCGCCTAGTCCTCCCAAAGTGCTGGGATTACAGGCGTGAGCCACCGCGCCCGGCTGACTGTGTTTAACTTTTCAAGGAATGCCTTTCTTTTTGTATCTTTATTCTTCCCAGAGCCGCGGTTGGAGGGACCTCAAGCACAGAGTGAAGAATCAATGGAGCCTGAGGCAGATGTGGTAGGCCTGGGTCTTCCTTGCAGCAAATATTCTCCCCAATAACTGGTGAATCAAAGGATTAGTTGTGGTTGGCGCATGAGGAATTCTCTCTTGTCTGCCACTTCTTTTACCTGCTCTCTGCTGTTAGCCTACTCACCACAAATCCAGTTCACTGAGTAAAAGACGAAGTCATCTGGCCTTCCCCAGGAGAGAGGTGGGCTTTAAGTAAGGCACAGGTCTCTCTTCTCTCCCCACCTTGGGTCAAACTTTGATGAGCTTATTCATCATGTGGGTGAACACCCGAACAAGTTGAATGAGCTGGGAAGATATTGTCCTAATTGGATAGTAATTTCTTTTTTTTTTTTTTTTTTTTGAGACAGAGTCTGGCTCTGCCGTCCAGGCTGGAGTGCAGTGGCCGGATCTCAGCTCACTGCAAGCTCCGCCCCCCGGGTTCCCGCCATTCTCCTGCCTCAGCCTCCCGAGTAGCTGGGACTACAGGCGCCCACCACCTCGCCCAGCTAATTTTTTGTATTTTTTAGTAGAGACGGGGTTTCACCGTGTCAGCCAGGATGGTCTCGATCTCCTGACCTCGTGATCCGCCCGTCTCGGCCTCCCAAAGTGCTGGGATTACAGGCTTGAGCCACCGCGCCCGGCCAGTAATTTCTAAGACATTCTCTTTCCACCTTTCCTTCAGTTCTTTTCTTTGGCTGAAGAATTTACAGAAGCTGCTTCAATCACCTTGAGAAATGGCACTAAATGACCTCTGCTTCTTTTTTTCCAAGTTGCATCAAAGCCTAGTCATGACCATAGTTACCTGGGTGAGAAGAATAGAGTGGCGACCCTGACATTTTTCAAAAAGGGAGAAAAAAGTAATGACTATCAAAGAAAAAAATGGCAAGAGACAGAAAAGTAAAACAGAGAAAACTCATGGTATTACTGCCCAAACACATTTAATATTAATATTTTGCTATGTCTGGCCAGGCACGGTGGCTCAAGCCTATAATCCCAGCACTTTGGGAGGCCAGGGTGGGTGGATCACCTGAGGTCAGGATTCGAGACCAGCCTGGCCAACATGGTGAACCCCATCTCTACTAAAAATACAAAAATTAGCAGGGCGTGGTGGCAGGTGCCTGTAATCCCAGCCACTTGGGAGGCTGAGGCAGGAGAATTGCTTGAACCCAGGAGGTAGAGGTTGCAGTGAGCCGAGATCGTGCCATTGCACTCCAGCCTGGGCAGCAAGAGCTAAACTCCGTCTCAAAAAAACAAGAAACAAAAAACGCCAAATGATATTTTGATATACATTTTACTTTTGTGCACAGGCTTATAAGTTTGTTTTTATATAATCCTAACTTTATCATATGTTACTTTTTTTTTTTTTTTGAGGTGGAGTCTCACTCCCTTCGAGCAGGCTGGAGTGCAGGAGCATGATCTCGGCTTACTGCAACCTCCACCTCCGGGGTTCAAGCGATTCTCCCTCCTTAGCCTCCCAAGTAGCTGGGATTACAGGAATGCACCACCACACCCGGCTAATTTTTGTATTTTTAGTAGAGACAGGGTTTTGTCATATTGGCCAGGCTGGCCTCAAACTCCTGATCTCAGGTAATATACCCGCCTCGGCCTCCCAAAGTGCTAGGATTACAGGTGTGAGCTACTGCGCCCAGCCCATATGTTACGATTTTGTATTACACTTTTTCACAAAATATTTTATTTTTATTATTATCATTATTGTTTGAGACAGAATCTTGGTCTGTTGCCCAGGCTGGAGTGCAGTGGCATGATCTGGGATCACTTCAATCTCCGCCTCCCAGGCTCAAGCGATTCTCATGCCTCAGTCTCCTAAGTAGCTGGGACTACAGGTTCCTGCCACCACACCTGGCTAATTTTTTTTTTTTTTTTTGAGACAGTGTCTTGCTGTGTTGTCCAGGCTGGTCTTGAACTCCTGGACTCAAGTGATCCTCCCGCCTTGGCTTCCCAAAGTGCTGGGATTAGGGACGTGAACCACTACGTCCAGGCAGCTGGCTAATTTTTGTATTTTTAGTAGAGACAAGGTTTCGCCATGTTGGCCAGGCTGGTCTTGAACTCCTGGCCTCAAGTGATCCACCCACCTTGGCCTCCCAGAGTGCTGAGATTACAGGTGTGAGCCACCATGCCCAGCTATTATTATTCACATTACATACTCTTTGTAAACATTTTTTTTTTTTTTTAAGAGACAGGGTTTCTCTCTGTTGTCCAATCAGGAGTGCAGTGAAACAATCATAGCTTACTGTAACTTTGAACTCCTAGGCTTAAGTGGTTTTCTTGCCTCAGCCTCCTGAGTAGCTAGGACTACAAGCATGTGCCACCATGCCCAGCTAATTAAAAAAAAGATTCTTTTTTTTTTTTTTTTGTGAAGATTGTGGTCTAACTGTGTTGCCACGGTTAGTCTTGAACTCCCAAGACTCAAGCAGTCCTCCTGCTTCAGCCTCCAAAAGAGCTGGGATTATATGTGTAAGCCACAGGGCCAGCAATTTGCAACCACCACTTTTCACAGCCATATAGCGTTCCATGTTCTATGCAGATACCGTAGTTAAACCATTACTCTTTGACATTTTGCCATTTCTAATTTTTTGCTCTCGGAATACTTTCATGAAAATTATAAGTAAAACGAACACTCTTGAAATACTTAATATTTCCTTAAAATAGATTCTTGTATGTGGTGTTACTGAATCAAAGGATAAAGAACATTTCTATCACTTTTAATACCTCACGCGTTCCAAATGCATTATACTTTTTGCTCTCATGCTAGCAATACGACAATACACCTTTTCCGGGCCTGGGTGTTATCTGTTTAGCAAGGATTTTTTTTTTTTTTTTTTTTTTTTTTGAGACGGAGTCTCGCTCTGTCGCCCAGGCTGGAGTGCAGTGGCGCGATCTCGGCTCACTGCAAGCTCCGCCTCCCAGGTTCACGCCATTCTCCTGCCTCAGCCTCCCGAGTAGCTGGGACTACAGGCGCCCGCCACCACGCCCGGCTAGTTTTTTGTATTTTTAGTAGAGACGGGGTTTCACCATGTTAGCCAGGATGGTCTCGATCTCCTGACCTCATGATCCACCCGCCTCGGCCTCCCAAAGTGCTGGGATTACAGGCTTGAGCCACCGCGCCTGGCCGGATTTTTTTTTTTTTTAAATGATGGGCAATAAATGATTTCTTTTTTTTTTTTTTTGAGACAGAGTCTTGCTCTGTCGCCCAGGCTGCAGTGCAGTGGCACAATGTCGGCTCACTGCAACCTCTGCCACCTGGGTTCAAGTGATTCTCCTGCCTCAGCCTCCCGAGTAGCTGGGATTATAGGCACACGCCAACATGCCAGGGTAATTTTTGTATTTTTAGTAGAGATGGGGTTTCACCATGTTGGCCAGGCTGGTCTTGAACTCCTGACCTCAGGTGATATGCCTACCTTGGCCTCCCAAAGTGCTGGGATTACAGGCGTGAGCCACCGTGCCCGGTCTTCTTTGTTATTTTTATTTGTATTTGACTTCAAGTGAAAATATTTTTTAAATATATGTGTGTGTGTGTGTGTGTGTGTGTGTGTGTGTGTGTGTATATATATATATTTTTTTGAGACAAAGTCTTGCTCTGTTGCCCAGGCTGGAGTACAGTGGCGCGATCTCAGCTCACTGCAACCTCCGCCTCCTGGGTTCAAGCAATTCTCCTGCCTCAGCCTCCTGAGTAGCTGGGATTACAGGCATGCACCACCATGCCCGGCTAATTTTGTATTTTTTTTTTTAGTAGAGACAGGGTTTCACCATGTTGGCCAGGCTGGTCTTGAACTCCTGACTTCAGATGATCCACCCACCTCAGCCTCCCAAAGTGCTGGGATTACAGGCGTGAGCCCCTGCGCCCAGCCTTCTTTGGTGTTTTCATGTCTTTTTCACCTCCTCACTTTTTCCTTACTGCTGAACCAACTGACTTTTACCCAGTATTTTACACTTCTTTTGGAATCCATTGTGAAGAAATTGCTCCTGTACCCTCTCCCTTTTCCAGCTTGTGGTCTCGCTGCTCCTAATTGCTTGATGTAGGCTAATATCCTACACATTCCCTTAATTCACTTTTACCTTTGAGATCAAGGGCTGACATTTTTAAAAACCACAGGCATAAGGATAATCTCTTGCACTGGGAGGATAATATCCCAGTCTTCCTCTACGATCTGTTCTTTTTTTTTTTTTAAATGCTTAGAAGCAAGACATCTTATTGTTCTGTTTCTTTCAAAGCTTGAAAACTATCGTTCAGTTTCTCCTCATCATTCTGAACCTGTCTGGCTTCTCTCATCTCCCATGTCCTCACTTGTGATTGTGGATGGGAGGAATGACTCATCCTGGCAGTCGTAGTTACTTTGGCCCTCTGTCTGCTCTCCTTCTATAGAAGCCCCTCTTCCTTTCCCGAGCTGCGCTGACAGGACTGGCGGATGCAGTGTGGACACAGGAGCATGATGCCATTCTGGAACACTTTGCCCAGGACCCTACAGAATCCATCCTCACCATCTTCATTGACCCTTGTTTTGGGCTGAAGCTAGATCTGGGCATGCCTGTACAGGTGCGTACCCTACTTTCCCAGGTCAAAGGTGGTCCTACAGAGAGCTGAGGGCTCTCAGTTCCTTCGTCATCCTTAAGTCTTATCATCTGCTGTGCCCACGGCCTATTGAGCCCCACTGTGTCAGGCACCCTACTTGGTGGCAAGAATGGGAAGAAGGATGACGCAAGAATGTTGTCATGGGCCGGGCGCGGTGGCTCACGTCTGTAATCCCACACTCTGGGAGGCCGAGGCGGGTGGGTGGATCGTGAGGTCAGGAGACCGAGACCACCCTGGCTAACACGGTGAAACCCTGTCTCTACTAAAAATACAAAAATTAGCCGGACATGGTGGCGGGCGCCTGTAATCCCAGCTACTTGGGAGGCTGAGGCAGGAGAATCGCTTGAACCCGGGAGGCGGAGGTTGCAGTGAGCCGAGATCATGCCACTGCACTCCAGCCTGGTGACAGAGAGACTCTCTCTCAAAAAAAAAAAAAAAAAAAAAGAATGCTATCATAGTCTAGTGGGGAAGACAGACATATAAGCAAATATTTACTATAGTTTGTGATCATGAGCAAAGCTTTATAGGAGCGTTATGGGAGCAACTAATGGAGCCAGTGGAATTCTGGGAAGGCTTGATGGTGGAGGTGCTATTTGAGCTGGGATGAAGGGTGAGTAGGATTCCATCAAGACTAGGTAAGAGCTATCAGCGAAGCCTACTCTATGTACAAAGAAAAGAGAAGTAGTGGGAAGTGATACTGAAAGGGGCTTGGGGTCAGCTTGTGAAGGGCCTAGTTGTATGTTACACTCGAGAATTTGGCCACTATCCCAGAGAGTGCTATTGAAGTCTTTTATAGTTTAGATAGATAACTATTTCAACAATGTGGATCATACGTTAGACAACGGTAGACCTAGGGTAGGGAGACGGTTAAAAGATACATGGATAGGAAAATATTGCTGGTAGAATCTGGGCGGTGGTCGTACAGGTCGTCATTGTAAAATTTGTTGAATTTTTTGTATACATCTTTGAAAATTTTGGAAATAAAATGTTGGAAAAGTTAAAAGGCTGTTGCTTTGCTCTTATTGGCAGCACATATACAAAAGCGGAAAGGATGAGGATGATTGACATGGCTCTGTGGAACAATGACACAATTTGTGAAGCATTCCGCATTGAACGCGGGCGGAAGACCTCTTGCCCCGTGCACTGGCAGTAATCAGCCACAAAACAATGAAAAAATATTCCATTTGCAAGAGGAACCAAAATTTGCAAAATATGTTTATATCTGAATATACATTTTAATATAAAAGTAGGATTTATATGAAAAGAAAACAACTTTGTGGTAGGCCATGTAAAACGACTTGAAGAAATGATGAGCCACAACTTGTTTGTGAGTAGGAATCTTAGTATCATAAAGATTATTTTATATAAAAAAGTATCATATTTGGCTCACGCCTGTAATCCCAGCACTTTGGGAGGCTGAGGTGGGTGGATCACAAGGTCAGGAGTTCGAGACCAGTCTGGCCAACATGGTGAAACCCCATCTCTACTAAAACTACAAAAATTAGCCGGGCATGGTGGCAGGCGCCTGTAATCTCAGGTACTTGGGAGGCTGAGGCAGGAGTATCACTTGAACACAGGAGGCAGATGTTGCAGTGAGTGGAGATCGCGCCATTGCACTCCAGCCTGGGCAACAGAGCAAGACTCCATCTCAAAAAATAAAAAAAACAAAAAAACCCACAAAAGTATAATTTTAATGCAATTCTAGTCATACTGCCCAAATGCCACAGTTGCTAAATTCCTTGTGTAAAGGATTTTAAAATATCTCTAAAAAAATTATGAAAATGGCAAAGATGATGATGAAAAAGGAAAGTAATAGGGAGACTCGTAAATATGAAAATCATTAAACTACAGTAATTAAAACAGAGTTGTAGTAGGGCAAGACTATGTACATCATAAGCAACAATAAAGAAACATTGAAAGCACAAAAATGCTTTATAAGCAACAGTACAGAAATATAGGAAATACGAGGCCGGGCGTGGTGGCTCACACCTGTAATCCCAGCACTTTGGGAGGCTGGGGTGGGCGGATCACCTGAGGTCAGGACTTCGAGACCAGCTTGACCAACATGGAGAAACCCCATCTCTACTAAAAATATACGAAATTAACTGTGCGTGGTGGCGCAAGCCTGTAATCCCAGCTACTCAGAGGCTGAGGCAGAAGAGTCCCTTGAACCCAGGAGGCGGAAGTTGCAGTGAGCTGAGATCATGCCATCGCATTCCAGCCTGGGTGACAAGAGTGAAACTCTGTCTCAAAAAAAAAAAAAAAAGAAAGAAAATATAGGAAATATGAAAAATATAAAGTACAGAAACATATATAACAGATACATTTTTTTCTATGAAAATGGCATTTAAAAATCTGTGGGGAAGGATGGATTATTCAACGAATAGAATTGGGAAACATATGGAACATGAAGCTTTTCAATTAAAAAGTCTATTTACCATGTTGAAATATATTCTTTTTTTTTTTTTTTTTTTTTTTTGGAGATGGAATTTCACTCTTGTTGCCCAGGCTGGAGTGCAATGGCATGATATTTGGCCCACTGTAACCTCTGCTTCCCAGGTTCAAGCCATTTTCCTGCCTCACCCTCCTGAGTAGCTGGGATTACCGGTGCCTGCCACCATGCCTGGCTAATTTTTGTATTATTAGTAGAGCCGGAGTTTCACCATGTTGGCCAGGCTGGTCTCGAATTCCTGACCTCAGGTGATCCACCTGCCTCAGCCTCCCAGAGTGCCGGGATTACAGGTGTGAGCCACCCAGCCTGGCCAATAACAGACTTAATTGTATTCCCCTGAGCTAAGATGGCCAATTGAAGCTGGGCGTGGTAGCTTGTGCCTGTCATCCCAGCACTTCGGGAGGCTGAGGCAGGCTGATTGCTTGAGCCTAGGAGTTTGAGACCAGCCTGGGTAACACAGTACAACCCCATCTCTACAAAAAATACAAAAATTAGCCAGGCATGATGGTGCACGCCTATAGTCCCAGCTACTTGGGAGGCTGAGGTGGGAGGATCACTTGAGCCTGGGAGGTGGAGGTTGCAGTGAGGTGTGATCACTCCACTGCACTCCAGCCTGGGTGACAGAGTGAGACCCTGTCTCAAAAAAAAAAAAAAAAAAAAAAAAAAAGCCAGTTGAAACTTCCATAAAAAATTATTACCCTTGAATACCTGATAAAATGAGCAAAAAGTAAAACTATTTAAAAAAAAAACAAAAAACCCAAAAAAACCACACCAAAACAACCCCTGAGAGTAAACAAATTTAATCTAATACACTTTAAAAGTGGGTGACCAGTGAAAAACACATGCACCGAGTCAAAGAATGGTGCTCCCCCAGCTACATGGAGTGAACTTGAGAGGGTGTAATCAAATCTTAATAGAGAGAAAGGCCTGTGCCTTTAGTCATTTAGTCCCAGCTACTTTGGAGGCTGAAGCCAGAGGATCGCTTGAGCCCAGGAGTTCGAATCAATCCTGGGCAACATAGCAAGACCTCCATCTCAAAAAAAAAGAAAAAAAAAAAGAGAGAGAGAGAAGAGGAGCCTAGGTGGGTTTTTTTTTGTTTTTTTTTTTGTTTTTTTTTTTGAGACAGAATTTTGCTCTTGTTGCCCAGGCTGGAGTGCAGTGGTGCCATCTCGGTTCACTGCAATCTCTGCCTTCTAGGTTCAAGCGATTCTCCTGCCTCAGCCTCCCAAGTAGCTGGGATCACAGGCATGCACCGCCACACCAGGCTAATTTTGTAATTTTAGTAGAGATGGGGTTTCTCCATGTTGGTCAGGCTGGTCTGGAACTCCCGACCTCAGGTGATCCACCTGCCTTGGCCTCCGAAAGTGCTGGGATTACAGGTGTGAGCCACCATACCCGGCCTGAGCCGAGGTGTTTTAACAAAGATTTTTCACTGCCTTAGATTAGCACTAACCACCTGTCCATTTCCCTGAGGCAATTCTCTTAGGCCAAAGAAAAGTGAATAAAACATAAAACACCCAACCCTTTCACTTTAACTTCCAGGGGCAAAAATAAACTGGTCGCTTATAGTGGGAGGTCAAGTCACCCACAGTACATTAGAGCAAAAAGAATGAGTTCACACGCTTGCTGCCCAAGCACAAGCAAAATGAAAAGAAATTGCATGGCAACTGCAAGCACGTTACATCAAAGAAAAAAGAGGAACAAAGCATGCAAAAGAGGAAAACATAACTGAATGAACAGAGGAGATTCCTCACAACAGTACCATGTTCTACTACAATTTAGTAAGACCAGGAATTCAATTAAAAAAAAGTTGAGCGCTGAAATGATAAAATGTGAGAATAAGATAAAAGGGAGATTGCAGATTTTAAGAAATGAATAAAGCAGCATGTTACAAAACCAGTAGATTGGAAATAGCAAGGAACTGAATAGCTAACCCAGAAAATCCTATCACTGACAGACGAGAGGCTAGAGGTAATCACAATGTATGCAGAAGAACAAGCCAAGGACATTTAACACAATTAGAGAAGCTAACAGATATGAAAGACTAACATGATGATCTTGTATAGAGAGCCAACAAATGAAACAATATAAATGTAAGATAAAATACAAATAATTTCCCTGAAATGCAGAAGGAACTGAATCTGGGAATCAAAAAGGACACACTGTATTCCACAAAATTTGTCACACAGTGGTTAATGTCAATATACATCTTGGCTAAGCTACTCAATTGTAGGAAAAATTAACTCCTTAGGAATATTCCCTATGTGGTAATCCTGCTAAGAATATTTAACTTGAATCTGGCAATAAGGAGACAATCAGATAAATCCAAATTAAGAGACATATTGGAAAAAGAAAACTGGTCTGGACTATTAGAAATATCAATGCTGTGACACGAGAATCGCTTGAACCCTGGAGGTGGAGGTTGCAGCAAGCCAAGATTGTGCCACTGCACTCCAGCCTGGGTGACAGAGCAAGAGTCTGTCTCAAAAAAAAAAAAAAAAAAAAAGTTAAAAATGTAAAAATTATGGGCTGGGCACGGTGGCTCACGCCTGTAACCCTAGCATTTTGGGAGGCCAAGGTGGGTGGATTGCCTGAGCTCAGGAGTTCGAGACCAGCGTGGGCAACACGGTGAAACCCCATCTCTACTAAAATACAAAAAAATTAGCTGGATGTGGCAGCATGCATTTGTAATCCCAGCTACTTGGGAGGCTGAGGCAGGAGAATCACTTGAACCAGGGAGGCAGAGGTTTCGTTGAGCCGAGATCACACCATTGCACTCCAGCTTGGATGACAGAGTGACTCCGTCTCAAAAAAAAAAAATATATATAAATAAATAAATAAAATAAAATAAATTAAAAATAAAAAGAAAATCAATGCCATGAAAGAAAAAGGTTGGGAGTGGTTTAAAACTAAAGGAGACTAAGAGACATGAGCCATGTGTGATCTTGGAGTAGATTCTGGATTGGAGCTTGCAAAGCAGTGAGCTAACAGAACTCAAAATTGAAAGTTAGTGAGAAAACTCATAATATTTTTCGTAATCTTTTTTTCTTACCACCGTAGAGAGGGGCCCTTTGGGAAGAAGCCTCTCTTCTGGATGAAGAAAAATTTATATGAAGCTCAAGAATTCCTTTATAACTACTTCTATTTCTTTTTATTCGCTTAAATTCAAGAAAATTAAATTTAATAGTTTTAATTAAAAACAGCTTGCTCCTATTTAAAAATAATGATTTTAATTAAATTTTCTGTATGTACATAGCTATAGCAAAATATGTAGAATAATGTTTTCTCTAATATTAACAATATTAATTTTTAGGTGGAATTTTAGATGACATTTTAACTTTTATCTTTGTACTTTTCTGCATTGTTTCAATTATTTATATTCAACATATGTCATCTTCACAAAAGTAATAGTTGTTAAGCTTTTTTTTTTTTTGGATGGAGTCTCGCTCTGTTGCCCAGGCTGGAGTGCAGTGGCGAGATCTCGGCTCACTATAAGCTCCGCCTCCCGGGTTCATGCCATTCTCCTGCCTCAGCCTCCCCAGTAGCTGGGACTACAGGCGCACACCACCACGTCTGGCTAATTTTTGTTGTATTTTTTAGTAGAGACAGGGTTTCACTATGTTAGCCAGGATGGTCTCGATCTCCTGACCTCATGATCCCTCTGCCTCGGCCTTCCAAAGTGCTGGGATTACAGTCATGAGCCACCGCGCCCGGCCTATAGTAGTTAAGCTTTTAAAAAAATGAACATAGCCAGGCAGGGTGGCTCACGCCTGTAATCCCAGCACTTTGGGAGGTCGAGGCAGGCGAATCACATAAGATCAGGAGTTTGAGACCAGCCTGACCAACATCAAGAAACCCCATCTCTACTAAAAATACAAAAATTAGCCAGGCATGGTGGCACATTCCTGTAATCCCAGCTACTTGGGAGGCTGAGGCAGGAGAATCACTTGAACCTGGGAGGTGGAGGTTGTGGTGAGCTGAGATCGTGCCATGGCATTCCAGCCTGGGCAACAAGAGTGAAACTTCGTCTCAAAAAAAAAAAAAAAAAAAAAAGGACACAAAATGCCAGTATTTATTTCTGGATAGTAAGAAGACAGATGATTATTAATTTCTTCCTTGTGCTTTAATTTGTTTTTAAAATTAAATAAATTGTTAGCCGGGCCTGGTGGCTTGCCCCTGTAATCCCAGCACTTTGGGAGGCCGAGGCAGGTGGATCATCTGAGGTCAGGATTTTGAGACCAGCCTGGCCAACCTGGTGAAACCCCGTCTCTACTAAAAATATAAAAATTAGCTAGGTGTAGTGGTGCGGGCCTGTAATTCCAGCTACTCAGGAGGCTGAGGCAGGAGAATCGCTTGAACCCTAGGGGCAGAGAATGCAGTGAGCTGAGATTGCGCCACTGCACTCCAGCCTGAGTGACAGAGCAAGACTCTGTCTCAAAAAAAAAAAAAAAAATTAAATTAATTGTCAAGACTAGTCACAAAAGCACTAAAAACAAATGAAACAGGTGAGTCGGATATTAGGGAGGACATGGCCTTTCTAAGTATGTAGCAGTCAGAACTTTAAGGAGTTTTATATTTAATTACGTGAAAGATATATGCTTTTGTATGTAAACCACAAAAACCATAAGCAAAACTGAAGCATAAATGTAAAATTTTGGGAGAAACATATGCTATCAAAATGGAAAACCCCTCTTCCTTCCAGTCCTTCTCCTTTCTGCTTTTTCATTGGCTGATGTGCTTCCTCCATTCCATCCTTTCTTTCTATCGATCCATTCAACAAACATTATTGACCATCTACTATATACCAGGCACTGTACTAGGTTCTAGAGCCAAGTTGGACAAAATGTACAGTCCCTACTCTCAAGGCATACTCTCTGCATTTCCTCCCCACATCTCTGGATATGGAATCTTATATCCGTGAAAAGAACAGGAAGCACTTCATGGCACTTCCGTTTAGAGAAGGATCAGGATACCCTGAGGGATGTGAGAAAGAACTCAGCCGGGCTTTCGTGACTGGGTGTCATGGCTGGGCCTGGCGACTGAACTCTGATCTGCTGTCTTCCATGCAGACCCAGAACCAGCTTGTCTATTTCATTCGCCAAGCACCGGTCCCCATCACTCGGGAGAACTTTGAGGCAACCGTGCAGTTTGGGACGGTGCGGGGCCCCTATATCCCGGCCCTGCTTCGACTGGTCAGTGGAGTCTTTGCCCCTCAGATCTTTGCAAACACAACCTGGCCTGAGAGCATTAGAAATCATTTTGCTTCTCATCTGCACAAGTTCTTGGCCTGCCTGACAGGTAAGTGGGAAGACTGGAGTGACTAGTTTCTCCTTAGTGTCCCCCAACTGTACAATTAGTGAGGTGGTGGGACATTCGTCTGAGCACCTGTGTGGAGGGAGTATTCAGCATGCTTATTGAATGGATAGAATAGCATACAAGATCCGCCTTCTTCTTCTTCTTCTTTTTTGTTTTTGAGACGGAGTCTCGCCCTGTTGCCCAGGCTGGAGTGCAATGGCGTGATCTTGCCTCACTGCAACCTCTGCCTCCTGGGTTCAAACGATTCTCCCGCCTCAGCCTCTCAGGTAGCTGGGATTACAGGCGCCCGCCACCATGCCTGGCTAATTTTTTGTATCTTTAGTAGAGATGGGTTTCACCATGTTGGCCAGGCTGGTCTCGAACTCCTGACCTCATGATCCACCTGCCTTGGCCTCCCAAAGTGCTGGGATTACAGGTGTGAGCCACCGTGCCCTGCCAAGATCTGCTTTCTGATCCAGACACACTTTTCTGTTGTAGAACTGGTTGGCCAGACCTGCTTCAATTTAGACTTGGAAATTTCTTTCTTTCTTTTTTTTTTTTTTTGAGACGGAGTCTCCCTCTGTCACCCGGGCTGGAGTGCAGTGGCCGGATCTCAGCTCACTGCAAGCTCCGCCTCCTGGGTTTACGCCATTCTCTTGCCTCAGCCTCCCGAGTAGCTGGGACTACAGGTGCCCGCCACCTCGCCCGGCTAGTTTTTTTGTATTTTTGTAGTAGAAACGGGGTTTCCCTGTGTTAGCCAGGATGGTCTCGATCTCCTGACCTCGTGATCCGCCCGTCTCGGCCTCCCAAAGTGCTGGGATTACAGGCGTGAGCCACCGCGCCCGGCCTAGACTTGGAAATTTCTAGGAGCACATGTAGGGGAAGGGGAAATACAGGTACTGTGAGGGCACTGGGGGGACTCATGTCTCGTGGCAGAGAGTTCTGAAGGCGCAATACAGATCTTTGACCTTATTTTCTGGCAATCTCTCGTTATACCTGCATGAGGTTTCCCTCTTGCCTTTGGTCATTTCTCGATATCAAAAAAGCGTAAGTCATCATCTGTCCCGCCTGCTCTCCTGAAATGCGTGTACTTCCTGGTCCCCACGGATCATCAACCATGGTTCCTACGGGGCCAGCAAGAACTCATCCCCTCTGTCCACTTCCACAAACTTTCTTTTCCTTAGACACTCGGTACAAACTGGAGGGGCACACGGTCCTCTACATCCCTGCAGAGGCCATGAACATGAAGCCTGAAGTGGTGGTAAAGGACAAAGAGCTGGTGCAGCGGCTAGAGAGTGAGTGGCTGGCACTGTCAGCGTCACCCGGCGATCACAGGGGAGAGGGAAAGGGGAGGCCTGGAGGCTGACAATGGAGTTGGGTTAGGAGGTCTCTGTCGGGGTTGGGGAGAGGGAAGGATGCCGTTGGGAAGTAGTGTGAAGAAATTCAGGAGATTTTGTACTCCCGCCTGCAGCCTCCATGATCCACTGGACCCGGCAGATAAAGGAGGTGCTCAGTGCCCAGGAGACCGTGGAGACAGGAGAAAATTTAGGTCCTCTGGAGGAGATTGAGTTCTGGCGCAACCGATGCATGGACCTGTCTGGCATCAGTAAACAGCTGGTGAAGAAGGGAGTAAAGCACGTTGAATCCATCCTGCACCTTGCCAAGTCGTCCTACTTGGCGCCCTTTATGAAGCTGGCACAGCAGATCCAGGTTTGTGAGCGAATCAAAGGATTCAGGCTCAGCAAGAAGCGGGCAATGGTTGGGATGACACAGGGAGCTAAGGAGAGGGAGCCAAGGCAATCTTCGACAGCATAGACTGACCCACCCAGGGTTCAGCCTTGTACTTGCAGGAGAGTATAAAAGAGTAGAATAGAGGTTCCCTAAGGAGGGAGACATCAAGTTAACCAATAAATATACGTAGAGTACCTTCTGCGAGCACAACCCCTGCTACCCAGCTGGGAAAATAAGATTACACAAAACAGGATTACTAGGCAGCATGGGAGCCAAAGATGAGCTCATGTGGTTCAGTCCAGGAATTACAAGATAACTACATTTTTTCTTTGTTTGAATCCACCTTCCAAGGAAAATCCAAGGAATAGGGATAAATACTTTTTTCTTTTTCTTTTCTTTTTTTTTTTTTTTTTTTGAGATGGAGTCTCGCTTTGTCGCCCAGGCTAGGGTGCGGTGGCGCCATCTCAGCTCACTGCAAGCTCTGCCTCCCGGGTTCACGCCATTCTCCTGCCTCAGCCTCCCAGTAGCTGGGACTACAGGCGTCCACCACCACGCCTGGCTAATTTTTTGTATTTTTAGTAGAGACGGGGTTTCACCGTGTTAGCCAGGATGGTCTCGATCTCCTGACCTCGTGATCCGCCCGCCTCGGCCTCCCAAAGTGCTGGGATTACAAGCGTGAGCCACTGCGCCCAGCTTTTCTTTTTTATTCTTATTTTTGAGATGGAGTCTGGCTCTGTCGCCCAGGCTGGAGTGCAGTGGCGTGATCTCAGCTCACTGCAACCTCTGCCTCCCAGGTTCAAGCGATTCTCCTGCCTCAGCCTCCCAAGTAGCTGAGATTACAGGTGCCCGCCACCATGCCTGGCTAATTTGAGTATTTTTAGTAGACACCGGGTTTCACCATGTTAGTCAGGCTGGTCTCAAACGCCTGACCTCATGATCCACCCACCTCGGCCTCCCAAAGTGCTGGGATTACAGGTGTGAGCCACTGCACCTGGCTCTTTTTCTTTCCTTTTCTTTTTTTTTCTTTTGAGACAGTGTGCTGGAGGCTGGAGTGCAGTGGTGTGATCTCCACTCACTGCAACCTCTGCCTCCTGGGCTCAAGGGGTCCTCCCACATCAGCCTCCTAAGTAGCTCGGACTACAGGTGCGCACCAGCATGCTCAGCTAACTGTTGTATTTCTTGTAGAGACAGAATTTTGCTATGTTGCCCAGGCTGGTCTCGAACTCCTGAGCTCAAGCGATCCACCCACTTCAGCCTCTCAAAGTTTTGGGATTATAGGCGTGAGCTACCTCACCCAGCCCAATTGTTAATTTTTTTTTTGAGACAGTCTTGCTCTGTCGACCAGGCTGGAGTGCAATGGCGTGATCTCAGCTCACTGCAGCCTCTGCCTCCCAGGTTGAAGCGAGTCTCCTGCCTCAGCCTCCTGAGTAGCTGGGATTACAGGCGCATGCCACCATGCCCAGCTAATTTTTTGTATTTTTAGTAGAGACGGGGTTTCACGGTGTTAGCCAGGATGGTCTCGATCTCCTGACCTCGTGATCTGCCCGCCTCGGCCTCCTAAAGTGCTGGGATTACAGGCATGAGCCACTTCACCTGGCCTAATTTTTAATTTTTTTGTAGAGGTAGGATCTCACTATGTTGTCCAGGTTGGTCTCAAACTCCTGGTGATCCTTGGCCTCCCGAAGTGTTGAGATTATAGGTGTCAGCCACCACACCTGGCCAATAAACATTACAAAAAAATTGATATGATGTGACAAGCTGATTATGCTGGTGCTAGGTCACACAGGAGGTAAGAGTGGCCTGTAGAGTACAGATAGAAGACCTGTTTTCCTAGGTGAAATTTTCGGCTAGGTATTAAGGGAATTGAGCCAGAACTAACTAGAGAAGCCTAAAGTCCTGGCTGAGAACAGGGCAGTGAGGGGAACTGGGTGACAACTATGGGGACGAATGAGAGTGATATGCGGCCAGTTGATCAACAGCAACAGAGCGTCCGCTTAGTGCAGAGTCCTGAATTCAACTGGAGAGAACAGGAATAGACACAAAATCTAGAAAAATCTAGACTCGAGGGAATTCTCAGTCTGGTGGGGGAGCTGGGGCACACACGAGAAAAGACAGAAAAATTGACATGTGCTAACTATGCTCTGAGGGCTCACAGAGACCTGAAATGATCGCTACTGTGTAGGGCTGATGGGAGGGCTTCCTCGTACAGGCAAGTCAGGATGGGGTTGAAGGTGGTTAAAAAGCACTTGTGGGCCGGGCGTGGTGGCTCACACCTATAATCCCAGCTCTTGGGAGGCCGAGGCGGGGGGATCACCTGAAGTCAGGAGTTCCAGACCAGCCTGGCTAACATGGTGAAACCCCATCTCTACTAAAAATACAAAAATTAGCTGGGCGTGGTGGTGAGTGCCTGTAATCCCAGCTACTTGGGAGGCTGAGGCAGGAGAATTGCTTGAATCCGGGAGGTGGAGGTTGCAGTAAGCTGAGATCTCACCATTGCCCTCCAGCCTGGGTGACAAGAGCAAAACTCTGTCTCAAAAAAAAAAAAGCACTTGTGTTGAATCAGTGCTTTCTGGTGCATAAATCTACTTCTCGTCTCTTTTTACTGCCAGGATGGCTCGCGTCAAGCACAGTCAAACCTGACCTTTTTGTCAATCCTGAAGGAACCTTACCAGGAGTTGGCTTTCATGAAGCCCAAGGACATCTCTAGCAAGCTCCCTAAGCTGATCAGTCTCATCCGCATCATCTGGGTTAACTCTCCCCACTACAACACTCGGGAGAGACTGACCTCACTATTCCGAAAGGTGTGCATATGCCGAGGGCGGGGTGGAGGGGTTTACGAGGGTGGCCAGGTTTTCTGAAGCAGGGGCAATGCATTTGGCAGAGGATCTGTGGTTGAAAAGGTAGTGAAGGTTGACCTTTCTGCTGAGAGACCGAAGGCTTCTAGTGGCATCATCTGCTTTAGGGTTGCTCCGCATCGCAGCCTGGGCTGGACTTTCTGTTTCTAGGTGGAGGTGGCTTAGGCAGGAAGAGGGGCTTCAGAAGGGGAGTTGGTGGAACACGGGGAAGCAGCAGGAAGAACAGACCCCCAAGCTGAGCTGTGTGGAAGGCAAAGCTCTTCTCATTCCTCAAGATGGAGATTGCAGTTGGGGAGAGAGGGCTTTAGGAAGCAGCACGGGCTCTTGAGGAGCAGGGCCTGGTGCATTCACTGGGGGTGACAGAGCCAAAGAGTGGGAGAAGGGCCACTGAGCGGAGACCTTGCCAGGTAGGGCAGCTGCAGAGCTGGGCTGAGGCAGAGTAAGGGGCCACCTAGGACAAGGAGTGGGCATGGAACCCAGAGGTGTTGGTGTGGTCAGGGGTGGAGAACCAGGGGTGGGATGAGTTTCAGGAGTCAAATCAAGGAGTAGGGGGCTGAGACACGAGGCACGGGCAGGGGATGCAGAGAAGGACTTGGGTGTCAAGGAGGCGGGGACAGAGGCTGTGGGGACTCCTTCCGCAGATGAGCAATGAGATCATCCGCTTATGCTGCCATGCCATCTCCCTGGACCGGATCTTTGAGGGATATGTCTCTTCCAGCAAGGAGGACCTGCAAGGCTGCATTCTCTGTTGTCATGCTTGGAAAGATCACTACCTACAGGCCGTGCAGATGCACACCGAGTACGACGTGCCTCCCGTAACACCCCATATCTCAACTCCCTTGTCATCCTTGTAAGACGGTAGAGTCTGACTTCTTTCGTGTGCACTTTATTTAGCCTCTTGGTTGTATTTTCCTAGACCCAGGAGTTTCTACATCTGGCCAAGTTTTCTCTCTGGATACAGATACTGTAGCTCATTGCCCTGGCTTCTCCTTATTTTAATAATCTCTCCTCCCTGATCCCAGGAACCCTATCTGGTCTTTTCCTCCTATCTTGACCCCATCGTCTAAAATTCCGTTATGTATGAATCGGCTCCTAGAACTTAGATGCTCTGTCTCCTGTCTGGTTCTTCACCCCCTGAGTCTCTTCCTGTGGGATTCAGCAGAGTTGTTTCTCGGAGTCTGGTTTTCTAGGGCTTTCCCTGAATGTAGGGCTCCTGGTCTAGCTTTACATAGCTAGACTGTGCTCTTGCCTTCCGATTCAGTCAGCCTTTCTCCTGACACAGGTTCTCCAGTCGGGGCTGGGTCCTAGACCAGACCAGCATCTTTGCTCAGGTTGATGCCTTCGTGCAGCGCTGCAAGGACCTTATTGAGGTGAGAAGACTGAAGAACCAAAAGCTAACAGCAGACCCTCCAGAATCCCTCCCCACCCCCGACCCCAGGAACCAGGGGAAACGGGGCAGAGGCTAAATATTGAACTTATGGCAGGGTGCGGTGGCTCACACCTGTAATCCCAGCACTTTGGGAGGCTGAGGCAGGTGGATCACCTGCCGCCAGGAGTTCGAGACCAGCCTGGCCAACATGGTGAAAACATACCTGTAATCCTAACTGCTTGGGAGGCTGAGGCACAAGAATCTCTTGAACCGGGGAGGCAGAGGTTGCAGTGAGCCGAGATCGCGCTGCTGCACTCCAGCCTGGGCAACAGAGAGAGACTCCGTCTCAAAAAACACAACAAAACAAAAAATTACACTCACCACATTGGCTTTTCCTGCACAATTGTGTGTCCTACCACCACACTGCTTTTTCTGGCATTTGCCTCTTATTGCTGCCCTACTATCTCATATTTCATTCTGCGGGCAAAGTTCATTCCAACAGCCCCCGGCAGCTGGTTGGCCCTCCCTGGTTTTTAGATATTTTCTTTTTTTTTCACTGCCGTCACTTGCAGTGATGTTTTTAGACATTTGAAGCTAAACCAAATATGTTAGGACTTTCGAGTTTGGAAGGAAAGCAGGAACCCTCATGCTGGCTTCTTTTTAGGTATGTGACTGTCAGTATCACTTCGCCCGCTGGGAAGATGGCAAGCAGGGTCCCCTTCCTTGCTTCTTCGGTGTCCAGGGGCCACAGATAACACGGAATTTGCTGGAGATTGAGGACATCTTTCATAAAAATCTGCACATGCTGCGAGCTGTTCGCGGGGGCATCCTGGATGTGAAGAACACCTCTTGGCATGAAGACTACAATAAGTGAGGGAACCACAGGCTGATGCCAGGCGTGGGCAGGGAAGGCAGATCAGGGAACCAAGAGTAGGAGGAGTGGCAAGAGTGTGCAAAAGAAATGGTGGAAGGACAGATTGGGATCAGGGTGGTGGGGAAGTGGGGACAGGAGAGAGTGCAGGGGAGGGGGGTGGCAACTCGGGTTGAGGGTTCCAGAGTGAGCCTTTCCGGACTTAGATCTTGGTTCTGCCACATACCAGATATATTACATTGGGCAAATTACTCCGTCAGCTGTCTCCACTTCCTCCTCTATGCAGTACAGTTGGCGATAGAGCCCATCTCACAGCATTGTTTTGAGGATTAAATGGATTCGTGTAGGTTAAAGTACTTAGAGGGCCCGGCACACAGGAAACCCTCCCTCCTCAGCAACGCATGGGATTCTTCCTCGGGGGTGGACCCCCGGTCAGGCGAGGGCACTCAGCTGCCACATGCCTCTCCACCGGTGCAGGTTCCGGGCCGGAATCAAGGACCTGGAGGTGATGACCCAGAACCTGATCACCTCGGCCTTCGAGTTGGTGCGGGACGTACAGCACGGCGTGCTCCTGCTGGACACCTTCCACAGGCTTGCTGCCCGCGAGGTGCGGCTGCCCCGCGGCCTCCTCGGCTTTCCGTCCCGCGTGCTTTCTTGGAGTCCCTTCCCAGCCTTCCGGAGGCCCTCCTGCCTCCACGTGTGCCCTTCTCCATGTCCAGAATTCGGGCGCCTCTTGTCTTTCTTCTGTTCCCTGGCTTCGGCGTCCCCGGGAGTGTGACTCCCGCAGCGGGGTGCAGCTTTCCTCGGGGATGAGTGACCGGAGGGAACCCGCCTTCCCGGGCACGTCGCCAGCCTCTTCCTCTTCTTCCCTAGGCTATCAAGCGGACTTACGACAAGAAGGCGGTGGATCTCTACATGCTGTTCAATAGCGAGCTGGCCCTGGTGAACCGTGAACGGAACAAGAAGTTGCCAGACCTGGAGCCCTACATGGCCCAGTATTCCGGACAGGCGCGCTGGGTGCACATCCTCCGGCGTCGCGTCGACAGAGTCATGACCGTAAGTGCCTGGTCTTCTCCAAATTCTGTCGTCAGTGAGACGGCCGGGTTTGCAGGCTGTGCCGCGCCGGGAGGGATGGGGGACGGCTCCTGAGAGGTTCCCCGAAGAGTCTTCACGACCAGCACCTATGTCGGTGAGGGGAGTAGCAGGTTCAGTTCAGTGAGTCGTGGGTTAAGATCTGCAGAGGCAGTGTGTGAGGCTGGTGGAACATGGGCCATTTTAGGAATTTCCCTTCCTTCCTCCCTCCCTCCCGCCCTTTTTTGAGACTGAGTTTCGCGCTTGTTGCTGAGGCTGGAGTGCAGTGGCGCCATCTTGGCTCACCGCAATTTCCGCCTCCCGGGTTCAAGCAATTCTCCTGCCTCAGCCTCCCGAGGAGCTGGGATTACAGGCATGCGCTACCACGCCCGGCTAATTTTGTGTTTTTAGTAGAGAAGGGGTGTCTCCATGTTGGTCAGGCTGGTCTCGAACTCCCGACCTCAGGTGATCCACCCACCTCAGCCTCCCAAAGTGCTGGGAATACAGGCGTGAGCCACTAGGCCCAGCCTCATTTTAGGAATTTCATATCAGGCTGCAGATGAGGAACAGGGCTGGTATCTAGGGTGTTGGGTCAGTAGAAGATACAGCCTCATGATCCAGAGACCTGGACAGGTGACACCCTTACACAGCCTGGTCTCTCTGGAAAGACAGCACAAAGAAACAACAAAAAACATTGTTTTAAAACTTTCTGGGGCCAGTATGATGGCTCACACCTGTAATCTCAACACTTTGGAAGGCCGAGGTGGGTGGATCATTTGAGGTCAGGAGTTCAGGACCAGTTTGGCCAACATGGTGAGACCCTGTCTCTACTAAAAATACAAAAAGTTAGCCAGGTGTGGTGGCAGGTGCCTGTAATCCCAGGTACTTGGGAGGCTGAGGCAGGACAACTGCTTGAACCCTGGAGGCAGAAGTTGCAGTGAGCCGAGATCGCGCCACTGCACTCCAGCCTGGGTGATGGAGCGAGACTGCGTCACAAACAAATGAACAAACGAACACACACACACACACACACTCTTTGGGAATACAAGTTGAAAGCTGTTGAGGTAGTGACCTGCCATCATGCAGCTGGTTCTGGTAGAGAGTTAGGCAGCCTGCAGATAGCTGGAGGCAGGTTTGGGCCTGGCGGGCTACATCTGGGCTAGGAAGGGCTGACACTGGTTTTCAACCTTGTGTCTCATATCCTGCTCCTTCTGTGACTGACCTTTTTTTCCCAGCTTTTTTTCCTAAACGAATTCTCTGTGCTTCTCTTTCCTCATTTTGACTCTTTTTCTCATTGTGCCTTGGTCTCTTCCTGTCACCTTCCTTTTTGGCTTTACCTTCCTTCTAAGTTATCAAAACTCAATCCGTCTCCATAGCAAGCCTTATGCATATTGTTGGGGTACGTGCGCATGCACGCGTGTGTAGGTCTCAGGGAGATGGTGGCCCCTGGAGAAAGGTGGCAGGCCGGCTCCACCTGCCTGTTCTTCCCCTCAGTGCCTTGCTGGTGCTCATTTCCTGCCCCATATTGGGACTGGAGAGGAGAGTGTGCACACCTATCAGCAGATGGTCCAGGCCATTGATGAGCTGGTTCGAAAAACCTTCCAAGAGTGGACATCAACACTGGACAAGGATTGCATTCGGCGATTGGATACCCCATTGCTGCGAATCAGCCAGGAGAAGGCGGGCATGCTGGATGTCAACTTTGACAAGTACAGGAGCCACCTGGCCCCTTCTCCCCACACTCCCCTTCTGCAGCTCTCCCAAGAATTTAACTCCCATCTTTTGACTCCTCTGTTCATTATTCTCTCTCTTTCTTATATTACAATATGTTTGCTATTGACATTTTACTTTTTTTCTTTTTTTCTTTTTGTCTCTCCCTACCTCCCACCCTGCTATCAACATTTTAATTTTATAACTTATCTTAAAACAAAGCAAAACAATGATCGGCCAGGCACGGTGGCTCACACCTGTAATCCCAGCACTTTGGGAGGTTGAGGCAGGCACATCACTTGAGCCCAGGAGTTCGAGACCAGCCTGGGCAACATGGCAAAACTCAATCTCTGCAAAAAATGCAAAGATTAGCCAGGCGTGGTGGCACAAGCCTATAGTCTCAGCTACTCGGGAGGGTGAGGTGGGAGGATTGCCTGAGCCTGGGAGGCAGAGGCTGCAGTGAGCTGAGATCACACCACTGCACTCCAGCCTGAGCGACAGAGTGACCCTGTCTCATAAACAAAAAACAAAAACCACTCCACTATCCGACTAAACCAGTGATGTCGCTGTTCTGCCACTAGATGGCCATGATGGCTCAGCTAAGTCACCCAAACCCTGTGCCTTTCATGAGCGTTGGTGGGGCTGTCAGACCATGCCCTCTCCTACAGCTTTACAGTTATGAAACTGTCATACTACAATTATTTAAAATGTAATTAATCAATTAACTAATTTATTAAAAATATATAGTGAGCGCCTTCCATGTGTCAGGAACTGAAATAGGAACAGGCAGGGAATGTATACAACGCCAAGTCCCTGCCTTCAGGGAGGTTAGGCCACTGCTCTCTAAGTCAACAGCTCTACTCTTGGAGGGGGGCTTCCTGTCCACATAAGATGCTTTGAGACTGTGGCTACTAGTGCTGGCTTCCACTCATAAAATGTCCATGCTTGAGCCCAGCCAGCATGGCGAAACCCTGTCTCTACTAAAAATACAAAAATTAGCTGGGCGTGGTGGCGGGCACCTATAATCCCAGCTACTCGGGAGGCTGAGGCAGGAAAATCGCTTGAACCCGGGAGGCAGAGGTTGCAGTGAGCCGAGATCGCGCCATTGCACTCCAGCCTGGGGGACAGAGCGAGACCCCGTCCCCCCTCCCAAAAAAAAAGTCCATACTTGTGAGGCCAAATGTAGGAGGGGCTTTGCCAGAGCAGTCCTGTGTGCAGATGGAGTCCCAGGTACAGATGAGACTGAGTGTCTGTCCTGGGCAGCAAAAGGTGGCCTAACCAGGGGAGGAGGGCACCTTCTGGCTGAGAAAGGAAGCAAAAGAACCAGGACGGAGAAGCAGAGCGTAGTGTCAGGCGAGAGGGGTGAGGCAGAGGCATCAGTGAGGAAGACAGGGATGTTGGGAGCCGCACGGACGAGGAGGCCGTTGAGGAGCAGAGTGTGAACGTGGCCAGGTTTGAGAAAAGGCTCCGAGCAGTGAGGTTGTTGGAAATTGGCTTTGCTTAGCTTCCTGGTTTTGTGAGTTATGGCCAAGCACGATCACGTAAACATTGCCTCATAAATTAATGATAAGATTCAGAAAAGTTAGAAGCTAGGCCAGAGTTAGCCTAGTTATGCCATTTGCAAGCGCATAATGGGGTTGAACCTGCAAGACACATTCTCCCATCAAGATGGGTACCCGCAAAGGCATTGTGTCAGGAAAGCCGCGCAGACACCCTTGGAGTTTATGGATATGAGCGCACATGGTTCACCAGCTGTCCTTTTTCTGTGAAATAAGGGATTGTATTCAAATAACAGGATTTCATTAAACACTAATGATCAATCTTTACATTTCTTTCTTTTTTTTTTCTTGAGACAAAGTCTCACTCTGTCGCCCAGGCTGGAGTGCAGTGGCGCAATCTCGGCTCACTGCAACTTCTGCCTCCTGAGTTCAAGCAATTCTCCTGCCTCAGCCACCGGAGGAGCTGGGATTACAGGCACCCCCCACCATGCCGGAATAATTTTTGTGTTTTCATTAGAGATGGTGTTTTGCCATGTTGGCCAAGCTGGTCTTAAAATCCTGACCTCAGGTGATCTGGCTGCCTTGGCCTCCCAAAGTGCTGGGATTACAGGCGTGAGCCACTGTGTCTGGCCAAATATTTACATTTGAAATCCGAGAGAAAACAAAAGTTGAGACAAGTGGTAAAGAAATGCTGTGTGTGGGCAGAAGGAAGAAGAGGATTAGGAAGACTAACTAATGGGTACTAGGCTTAATACCTGGGTGACAAAATCATCCGCACAACAAACTCTCAGGACACAAGTTTACCTATATAACAAACCTGCACATGTACCCCTGAACTTGAAATAAAAGTTAAATTAAAAAAAAAAAAAAAGAGGCCGGGCGCGGTGGCTCAAGCCTGTAATCCCAGCACTTTGGGAGGCCGAGATGGGCGGATCACGAGGTCAGGAGATCGAGACCATCCTGGCTAACACGGTGAAACCCCGTCTCTACTAAGAAATACAAAAAATAGCCGGGCGAGGTGGCGGGCGCCTGTAGTCCCAGCTACTCAGGAGGCTGAGGCCGGAGAATGGCGTGAACCCGGGAGGCGGAGCTTGCAGTGAGCTGAGATCCGGCCACTGCACTCCAGCCTAGGC